>NW_024467331.1:12054-12655 GCF_000600275.1 Aspergillus ruber CBS 135680 | reverse complement strand
AAAAAAAAAAAAAAAAAAAAAAAAAAAAAAAAAAAAAAAAAAAAAAAAAAAAATGCTGCACACTGTGCCTGTGCAGTGCACAGGCTCGGTGGCGAGCAGATGAGGATCGATCAAAGTGGCAATGTAGCAAAGTGGCAAGACAATTGTATAATTGGCGTCAAATTTTGGCTCGTGCCACAATAATGACGCGAACTGGATTGAATAATCCAATTGAATTATATACTAGAGACTTCATCAAGATTCTACCGGCAACAGATAATGATATATATAGGATAGCATTCCCGGACTCTCCTTTTGTAAAGAGATAAGAAATATAGACAGGATTGGAGAATGTCTCAAGATGCCTTGTTAGAAATATCAAGTATTAAAACCCGACCTGAGGTACATCCAATGACCATGGTGCTTGATGTAAGAGCAAAGCTTCTCGGGCGATATTCTGATGGCAGCCAGATCACGTTCTGACCATTGCGAGCGATCCATGTTCCATCAGTGTTCAAACCAAAAGTGTGATGCTGAGGTGTCTCACACATCTTTTGGGTAATAGATGTTGCTCCCCATGCAATAACTCCCAACGCAGCAGAGTCAGGTACGTTGGAAGCTT
>NW_024467331.1:0-11419 GCF_000600275.1 Aspergillus ruber CBS 135680 | reverse complement strand
GGTTTGGAGGCAGGCGCCCCATGTGGAAGCTATACCTGACTTTGCAATGGCCCACTTTGGTCCCTCATCCTGAAAAAGACATCGTGTCAAGCTGTGAGTTGGACTAAAGATTAGTGCAGAATAATACACTTGCAATGGTGCATTCTCGATGACACCTCTGTTAAACAAAATAAACCGATGGACATCATGAATCAGCTCAAAAAGTCTGGACCCTTGTGACACACTCTGAATAAGTTAACATTCTGTATAGCTCGGTTGTGGGAAGTGGTAACCTACTCTGACCATGGTGGTGAGCTTAGCTATTGCAAACACGCTGCTTGACATGCTCTTTATCAGACTCAGGGCTTCCAACCAATGAAGAAGATGTTCCCTGAGAAAAACATCAACCATTCCAGTATCATGGAGGAACATTTCACTATGTGGTCCCATTTCATGGAGATGATCAACCCAATATACGCACGCGTATCGAATTGGTGCAAGTGATGGTGTATGGACATCTTTAAGGTGCTGCAAAGAATGAATATCCCGTTTCAAAATTTGTGACATGGATTCAATTGATTGTGACATTATTCTTTGATGTCCCTTCCTGCATCCATCAGGGAATATCTGAGATATGATTTCTGGCTTTGCGTGCTCAATAAGATAGTCTTTTGCTGACTGGTGAACAAAGTAGATGGTTGCTTCTTCTTCTTTGAGGGAAAGAAGACCACATAGCTGTATTATCTTCCGAGTATCTGCAAACTTTGGCAGTGCAGCAAGTGTGACCATTTCAGATAATTGCAGTGGGCGATAGGAATTGACTGCAATTAAGAGCACTTCTCTGCAGAAACAAGCATACCTATTTTGTTGCTGGCTGAGCTGGATGATTCGATCCATCATCTGATTGTACAATTCATGCAAGCCAACAGGCATTTTGTAAACAAAATCCAGGACCTCATCAGCATCACAGTCTCTTGCTTGAATCTGCTGAAAAACAAGGGCCACCCAGAGAAAGGTATTTTCAGCCTTTCTATGGAGATCCTCCGCGATGTTGCCTTCAATATTTCGAAGCTGCATGCGGGTTTCATGGTCAATGTCCCTATATTTCTTTTCATACTGAGCAATAACATTTTGCATCTGGTGATCAATGTAAGCTTTGACAGCATATGAAATTTCATTTTCCACATCCTTATCAAGATTGAGCTCTGTCTTGCTCCTATTGAATAACTCCTTCTCAATCTCAGGTTTATGGCGACTGGACACAAGCCACCTGACTTGACTGTTGGGATCTGACAGTGATTCAAAAATAAACTTCAAGAGTTGCTCCAATCCAGACTGACATTCATCAAGCGCATCTACCACCAAGTACACTTGATTCAGCCTGTGATCACGCAGCATGTTGTGAAGGATTTTGGATACTGCAACAAATGCATTGCCACCCTCAAATAATTTTGATCCTGCTCTGTCATACTCATCATGGATGTGTGAGATGAGAAAGGGTTGTTGATGGACCAGTTTGTAAATCAAGCCTCTGATGACTGCAGTAGCATTGTTGAGCCTTGCATCTGTTGCCTGACAGAGAAAGAAAGATAGCGGGGTGAATCCAGGGTCGGACTGCAAATCCTCGATGATGCTGATCATAAGCATTGTCTTCCCCTTTCCAGGGTCTGCTCTCATCCACAGGAACTGGGTTGTCTCACCATGTCTCCAGTCCGTGAAGGAAGGGTGGTACAGAATCCATGTAGATGATTCAGGCAATAGTCGACCTTTGCTACCTTCAATGCGTTCCATGTCATGCTGAGGATCAGTAAGGCGCAGGTCTTGCAGACACTTTTTGTTTTCATTTTTCTCTTGGAGATCTTTCTGCAACGCTGCCTGCTTCTCAAGGCCATGGTGGAGGTCATGGAAGATGTTTTGGAGAGTTCTTGTTTCTTCCTCATGGAAATCCACAATTTGCTGGGCACTGTACTCCTTTGAGTTCTCAAGAACTGCTGTTACTGCTTCTCTGACATCATCTAGTTGCCCATCCCAATCATGAAGCTGCACAAGGTCTTTCAGGAAGACAAAGCCCCGGTTTCGATAGTATGAGCAAACACATGTCATCTGGTAGGAGAGGAGTGCCTTGTAAAGGTGGATAATTTGGTCCTGCAGACCCAGTTGCAGTCCTGCATAGGAATTCCCACTCAGGTCCCGCCTCTTGAGTAGATGACTAGACAAGTTCCAGTACCACTCCATCTTTCTAGCAACATAGTCAATGCCAGCACGGTTGGTTTCTGTTTCTTTAATTGGGTTGACTATCATCTATGAGCATGTTAGCATCAAATCTATTATTCAGGCTCAGCGACAGCACTCACCTGTAAAGCAAAAGTAACACCAGTCCATGCAAGAGCAGCTTCTGGGCATACCTTGAGTGCAGTACTGATCATGTTGTTTGCCGCAAGGGCCACATCCACCACATGCCCAGCACCCTGTTTTAACTTGGCCTCATGCTCAGTCTTGGCCAGACCCTGGTCAACTAGCTGTCTCATCTGAGATCGTCGCAGCTCTGGATCTTCCTGCTCGATCAGGTTTTGCTGGATGTTGGATACTGGGGAAGCAGTGGGTGTTGCAAGTTCACAAGACAGAACCTTTTCATAAGCCTCCACCAACCCAGGCTTGTCTTTTCTGAGGCTGTTGTACGCTTTGTCCCAGAGTAGCTTTGGGTCAATCAGGGCGGCTGATTGTTTTGAAGCTGAATCCTCTTGGGCGGTATTACCAGTAGAGGGTGTCATTGTTTGTTCATGAGTAGGCAGGATATGGATAGGCCTCGAAATGGTGCGGTCCCGGTCCTATAGTCGGCGACCAAGGACCGGACCACGCGGTCTTGCGGTCCTGAAATGTCAGGACCGGACCGGACCATGGTCCCTTGCGGTCCCTTGCGGTCTTGACCGCGGGGGACCGCAATTGCATAAAATTGCCAAGACTTTCCTTTTTCGGCTGGATAATTTGCTGATTCATCTGATTTTTTACCATTATTAAATACTGTCTTGGTTTGTATATCAAAATCTCCTGTAATCATACAGAGGTAAATAGTATTTTGCCAATTTCTTGGAGTTATACAATAATTTTTTACCAAACTACAGTTGGATTTAATGATCAATATACAACGCAATGCCTTTCAGTTATAGGTTGCCGTTAGATATGGATTTCATCAGCATTCAGCAGCCTACAGACCAGTTCATCTCATATACTACAGGCTGCTGGGTATATATATATATATATATACATGGGTAGACATTACGGAGTAAATATGAATTGCTGTGCAACTTCGGAATGTATATAAATATATGGCTATTTTTGCTTCGGAGATGGTTGATAGCGGAATGAGACTGATATAGATGATATTAATATAAATGGAATATTAATTGTATTCAATGCTTGATGATGCTGTGTGTTATTAGTTATTGTCACAGATTACAAGGTGGCTTGGACTTTGGAGAATCTGATTCCAATCCTATCCAACTTTAACCGCAGTTGGTTTAGTGTGTCACTAAATGCGGCTTTTGCAGCTTAATCTGTGCCAAACTGCTCTGAATGCAACTCTATTAGCAACCAACTATTTCTTCTGGTTAAAAAAACTCTATTAAGTCTCTTCTACACACTCCCCTTCCTATCATAATTCATCACAATGTCACAGAGCCAGGCCTCTCAGTTCTCTGAGCACTATTCCTCATCATTTTTGGAGGAAAACCTGTTGGATAGCCCCTGCTTCCTTCCATCTGATGGGTCATTCAACCCTTTGCACAGCCCAAACATGCCAAATCCCAGCTCTAGCACTAATTTCACACAGCCAGTGCCTCCGCCTCCTATTCCTGAGACACTGGAACGCGTTGGTCCTGCAAAGAAGAAGATCTATATCCTTTGGACAGAGATGGTGAATGATGACTTTGTCACATGGTGGTTGAAGACTGAGTATGGAAGTGAGATGAAACGGAATATCTTCAAGGGTAAACACCATGCAGAGTCCTGGGACTATTTCCATCAAGTAGTTGCTATCCAGGATGGATCCCCTAAGGTTATGTGTAAGAAATGTGACCATATCCTTGCCCATCCTGCTGACCGCCACCGTGGAACATCTACTATGAACAGACACTATTCACAAGGGATCAACTGTCAGAAATTGGCACCCCAATCGCAGGATATTCGAAGGCTGATAAATAATGGGGTATAGATATCTCTATCTTTCATCTGAACCTCTACTTATCTTACTAAAACTCCTTATTAGGCACACCGAGCTCTTCAAAAAGCATCTTTCACTCAACAAGCATGGATGGAGAGGATAATTACCTTCATAACAGCCTCACGTCTACCCTTTCAACTTGTTGAGCATCCAGAATTTCATGCCCTCATTGAAATGGCCCGGCTTGCTCCATCCTTTCCTGAAATCCCTTCTGCGTACACGGTCCGCCGGAATCTTCAAGAATTGGTTGAAGAGCGTCAACATACTCTGATTCAGAAGCTCCCAGAGGGCGCTAAGCTCTCTATTGCACTGGATTGCTGGACCTCACCCTTTCGCCAGGCCTTTATGGCAGTAACAGGCTATTTTCTTGATAAAGATTGGAATTATCGCGAGATATTACTTGGCTTTGAACCCCTACATGGCTCACATACTGGGTCTTATCTGAGCACTGTTCTGTTTGACCTTCTTGAGAAGTATCACATTACTGATCGAGTATTAACGGCTACCACTGATAATGCGTCTAATAACTCTACATTGATGGATAGCCTGCAACAGTCCCTTACATCTCTTGAGCTACCTAACTATATACCAATTATTTGCATGCCATGTATCGCACATGTCATCCAACTAAGTTTAAAGGAGCTACTTGGTGAGATGGAAGCAAACCCATGTAATGATAGAGAAGAGATGGAATGGACTGAGAGAAGGAATGGGGCCCAGCAAGAGAACAGAGAGATTGTGAATACTCTAAATAAGGTATGAATCTATCTCTTCTATAATCCTAATTTCTAATCTCTAATAATTTTTTAGGTTCGACGGCTAGCAGTCTTTGTCAATAAAAGCCCCCAGCGACGAGAGAATTTCATGGATCTTCAGACACAAGAACCTAAGCTTGTTCCTATACAAGATGTCCAGACACGCTGGAATTCAACATATCTCATGCTTCGGCGGGCCAAACGACTTCAGTCTACTTTTGATGAGTACTGCTCTGAATACGGCCATCCTGATCTAAAGCTAGATAGGGATAAATGGCGACAAATTGACTATCTTTTATCAATCACCCAACCTTTTTTTAAATTTACAACCTCTCTCTCGAAGACTACTGAGGTCACTATCCATAGTGTCTTTGCAATCTACAACACCTTATTCACTCATCTTGAGAAATCTAGGGCACAACTGGCGCAAAAGAAGGTTGGCTGGAAGAAGGTGATGCTGTCAGCATTAAAGGCTGCAGAGGTAAAGCTCTCAGAATATTATAGGAAGACTGATGAGATTGAGGGTGGTCTCTATGCAATTGGGACTATCTTAGCGCCACAGAACAAGCTAGAATTCTTTTCAACAAAGGACTGGGAGCCAAACTGGCAGCCACGATACCGGAAGGCCCTTGAGGCTTACATTCAACCTTACCAGCAGCGCTATTCAGAGACACAGTCTATATCAGCTGCCCGGTCTTCAGCAGAGGGTATCTCTGATGTAGATATCCTTGTGACATCAGCCGCATCTCTACAGCCACAAACAACTGCTAATGATGAGCTTTCACGGTATCTTGGAAGTGGTAAGCTTATCCTCTATATCTTCCTTCCCTGATATTAACATCTATAGGTACTCAAATTGTGAATCCACGGGTGTACTGGAGAGATCACCAACATGAATACCCCATCCTGGCAAGCGTTGCCCGAGATGTTCTTACAACACCAGCCAGTGGTTCTGGTGTTGAGCGGTTATTCAATTCTGCTCGGGACATCTGCCACTACCGCCGGGGATCACTAAAACCGAAAACAATCAAAGAGCTGATGTTGTTTATGTGTACAACAAAGTTCAATATGGAATCCAAGCAGCTTTCCCTAATGGAAGAGTACTTTACTACTCAAGAAACACAAGCAGCAAAGGAGGAAAAAGATGCTTGGAAAAAACAGGATGAATTTAACCCAATTAGTGATGATGAGGATGAACTATCTTCTGCTGGAGCCACATCTCAAGTTATTCATCCTCCTAGTGAGCGTGCACTTGGGAAGAGAAGGGCTGAAGCTATATCAGATGAGTCGGGTCCTTTACTTGGATTAGATGAAGCTGATGAGATTCCTCTACCTGATAATAGCTACCTGCAAGGTGATAGTAGTACTCAGAGGCGCTCATCAGGGCGGCTTCCAAAGCGCTTGAGACGTGAAGATTTTGTGTATGAATAGTTATCAATCTAACAGACCAACGAATAAAAAAAAAACCCCCATTTTAATCTAAAATTTGCTTATATGATATCTACATGAGTATTCATCTAATATTTCAACTAATCCGTAAGCAAAATACTTGAAAATACAGATAGATTTGCATAAAATATGCATATCACAGAATTTCTATGTTTGTCCTGTTTGTAGGACCGCCGGTCTTAACTGGACCACTGTGGTGCGGTCCTAAAAATCCAAGGACCGCACTGCGGTCCTTAGGTGTCGCACCAAAGACCGGACCACAACGGTCTGGTCCGGTTTGGTTTGCGGTCCTTGCGGTCCCATTTCGAGGCCTAGATATGGACATGTCGAGTCTGTGGTTCGGTCTGGGGGGCTTGAGTCGATTCCGTCTTTGTGGGGGGCTTTTTAACAGTGCTGTCCAGTGGCACAAGATTGACTTTCTCTTCATTGGGGAATTTTTGCTTTGGCTGTTTGTTGCGGCGGAAAATATGTGACAAACAATTAATTCCTGCCATGATGATTGAAATGATGGATGAGAGTTGTGAGACAGCCACAAAGAATGAAATCACCAAACAATTTCAGCCCAAGCCTGTTGGCGGCTATTTTGTGGGGCAGTGCTTGACTGATCACCCAATCTCAATAGATGTGAGAACTCCATTGGTTGTTCAGGTCTAACAAAAGTCAAACCTCAGCTGGGAAGACTTCAGTGATCATCTTTCTCATGATACCAATTTTGTGAAAACACCCATATCTGGCTAACATAAAGTCATAGACTAGTAATTTGATGGAACTTAAATCTAAATAATGATGCTCCATCTTATAGTGGCATTGATAGACCTCAGTGCTTCATATCACTCATGGGTGGGCGGCGGGATTGCCCATGGGCAGTAAGCATATATGGACCAATCATGTCTCATTAGCCGTCACTCCCAAAATCTCTCCCGATCCCAAAAGTCTAATGTACCAAACTGTTACAGCAAATTGTGTAATATTACAAGGAAGTACAATACATGAGATATAGACGATAACTATATACGGAATAGCGCGTTTCATGGTAGGGTCTGGGAAAGAAAACCAAGAGTTTCCGGGGGCAAGCTGATTTCGGGAACTACTGTACCATAACGGTCTGTATCACTGGACTGTACCATAAGGTACCATAAGATCTGTATAAGTTGAACGAGGAGGGAATTCCAGCAACTGCGTTGTGGTTGATACTATTGCGATATAAAACGTCGTTGTGTGCCGAGCGGGAACCAACCCCGGACTGATGGCGGACCCACCCGCGGGGCCTCCCGAGGCCACGCCCACAAACACCCAGGAAACCACCAATTTCTCGGTCGAGGATTTCCAGCCTAGGGTGACCAATATCCCAATGCGAGTCACAAGAAAGAGAGGACGACTCAATGAGAGCTATGCTCCTGAAGAGGGCACCAGCCGGATCACCACCAGGGAGGTGTGGAAGCTTATCGACGACCTGAAGGACATCATCCACCACCAAACCGCACTCATCGAATCTACCAAAGCCAAGCTACAGGAGGTCAAACACGACCAAAACATCCTTCACAAACAGAACCAGGAGCTTCATGAAGAAGTCAAAGCCATGTGTGCACAACTTGATAGTTCCTCACTGGTGCCCTCGGCTAGATCGTGGGCTGCTGTAGCAGCCAGCTCGGGCAATGCGAACCCCCAGCCGAGCTACCAACGCCCTGACAAGGACCAGAAATGCGTCCGGATCAGCACCCAGCGGTCATCCGTAGATCCAGAGGACAACCAGGCCAATGATGGGAATGCCTTTGGCCGATACCTCCCCACCGACTCTGCAAACTCCTACATTCATACAGCCCTGTTGAGTGCACCAGCTACGCAAGATGCACAGGTTGCCGGGATTGGCACCACTAAAACCGGATATGTGATTCGCTTTAAGAACCAAATGTCAGCAGAGGCTGCTCGAAACAACACTGAATGGTTGAACGAACTAGGAAACAACACGAAGCTGGTAAAGCCAAGGTTCGGCGTCGTCGTACACTGTACCCCGACAGAAGACTTTGATTTGGAAAATGCCAATACGGAAGCTTTCGCGAAGATTATGGAAGAAAACAACCTAGCAGAGCAGGGATTTCAAATTGAAGAGTTGGCTTGGCTCAAGCGGAAGGACAAAGTGCTAGGGAAATTCGCATTGCTCGGCATCTGGTTTGACTCAGCAGAGGGAGCCGAATACATCCTCAATAACAGCCTCCTTGTTGGCCAAAGACAGATCGGCAGCGTTGAACGCCGTGAGATCAAGAAAAAGAGATGCTTCCAGTGCCAACATTTCAGACACCTGGCATGGTCATGCAAGGAGACACCACGCTGCAGCCACTGTGCCGGCCAACACCTTTGTGAACACTGCCCATCCGGCGTACGGCCGCGATGCCTTGACTGCAGCGGTGAGCATCCAACCGGTGATCGTCAGTGCCTGACCCCCGCAACTTTCAACCCCTCGCAATGTTAGAGACCAACCTACACGTACTACAGCTGAACATCATGAAATCAGGGCCAAGGATGGAAGCGCTCATCAACAACCACCAGAGCCAGAACCTGGATATTCTCTTGATCCAGGAACCATCGATCACTAGCTATCAAACACACGTTAATCACAGTGCATGGTGGCTATACCGACCAACTGTCAACATGGACGCAGTTCGGTTTCGTAGCCTCATATATGTTAACCGCAACCTATCAACCTCCTCGCACCGGCAGATTCGGTGCGAACACCCAGACATTACTGCCATCAAGATTTGGACTGCCGACTCCCAAATTCTCCTGTTTTCTGTTTACCTCCCTTCTGTCCCGCTATACGCCCCCGATGAAGGGTCAGCAGAACCCATGCTCACAGCAATCCAAAACACAATTTCAATCGCCCAACGGGACGACCGGCGGTCCACGACTGTTATCCTATCAGGAGATTTCAACCGCCATCACCCAATGTGGGGCGGCAACCATATTCAACCGAGATTTATCGAAGACGCATGTGCACTCATCACCTTTTTCCAAGAGCACAATCTACAAACCTGCCTGCCTCGAGGTACAGCTACCTTCTGGCCCCTTAACGACCCAGGAAAAAGCACGACTATCGATCTAACTGTAACGGACCGACCGGGCCTGCTCATCAAATGTCACCTTTACCACGAAAACTACGGGTCGGACCACCGAGCAACATATTCAAAATGGAGCCTTAAACCCTACCACAAGCCCATCGCCAAGGTGAGGAAAGTGTATGAACAAGCAGAGTGGGACAAGATCGGAGCCGAAGTGCTCCAGCGGATGGGCCCATGGAAAGAGATCAAAACGAGACCAGCTCTAGACAAAACAGTCAAACGCCTCACGGAAATCACGATATCTGCTGTGGAGAACCACACCCCAAACCGATGCCCAACCCCCTATTCCAAACGCTGGTTCACGCCAGACCTTAAAGGCCAACAGACCGAGGTCAACCGCTTACGTCGGAAATGGCAAGAGAGCTGTGTGGAATACGGACGAGATCACGCACGCTCAGGGACCCTCTTCCAAGAGATGCAGCAAAAGCGTCGAGCCTGGACCCGTACAATTGAAAAAGTCAAAAAGTCACACTGGAAACAGTTCCTAGACGGAGCTGGGGAAGGAACACTATGGAAAGCGGCTACCTATATGAAACCGCGAGAGACCTGGGGCTGCGTCCCGGCCTTGCGCGTTGATTCTAACGAACTGGTGGAGAATGAGGACAAAGCACAAGCGTTTCTTGACACTTTCTTCCCCAAAATGGACCAACCCCTCGAAGACCCACCAGTCCAGGCCCCGTTGGAGCTACCCTGGCCACTAATCACGGAACTGGAAATTCAGCGATCTCTTAAAGCAGCCAAAAGCTCCACGGCACCGGGCGAAGACGGTCTACCGACGCTTGTGTGGAAACACCTATGGAGGTATATAGGAAAGCTCATCACCAGAATCTTCACAGCATTAGTTGAACTAGGACACCACCCAAGATGTTGGCGGAGAGCAAAGATCGTGGTGCTGCGGAAACCTGGGAAGCCGGACTACTCGATCCCTGGGGCCTATCGCCCAATTTCACTCCTTAACACACTAGGTAAACTTCTTGAGGCAGTCATGGCTCGACGACTATTGTACCTCGCCGAGAAGCACGGCTTACTACCCGACACACAATTTGGAGGGCGACCGGGCAGGACCACTGAGCAAGCCCTGCTAGTCCTCTCCAACGCGATTGACCAAGCTTGGTATAAACATGGAGTAATGACACTCATCGCGTTCGATCTGAAAGGGGCCTTCAATGGAGTCAACAAAATCAGCCTTGACGCCCGCCTCTGAGCAAAGGGAATCCCAGCCACAGCTAGAAAGTGGATTGCAAGCTTTATGAGTGAACGCTACGCTAGCATAGGATTTGATGACTTCCGTACTGAGGTCGCCCTGCTAGTCAACGCAGGTCTGGCGCAGGGCTCACCCCTCTCACCCATTCTGTTCACATTCTTCAACTCCGACCTGGTCGACCAACCAGTCACCTTTCGTGGTGGCGCATCAGCGTTCATTGATGACTACTTCCGCTGGCGAGTAGGCCGCTCAGCCGAAGAGAACCTAGCCAAAATCCAGTCAGAGGATATCCCTCACATTGAAGCATGGGCGCAACAGACTGGCTCCTGCTTCGCAGCTGAGAAGACCGAGCTTATCCATATCACCAGGAGAAGAAGCGAGCAACTACAAGGGCAAGTAGTCATAAACAGGAAACCTGTCAAACCATCACCCACGGCAAAGCTACTGGGTGTGATCTTCGACCATGAGTTGCAGTGGAAAGAGCATGTCCAGCAAGCCATCAAACATGCCACCAAGGTAACCATTGCTCTGGCCGGACTGCGACATCTACGCCCAGAACAGATGCGACAAATTTACCAAGCATGTGTCACACCAGTGGTAGACTGTTAGTACCCATCGGGTCACGTGCTTGACCGCCCTCGCTTTCTGCCCGGTAGACATATAGCTAGCCTTAGCCGATAGGCACCCAATTCATCCA
>NW_024467330.1:218638-258506 GCF_000600275.1 Aspergillus ruber CBS 135680 | reverse complement strand
CGAAAGCTGATCTCGAGTCTCACCTTGAAGGCATCGACGAAAAGCTTGAACTCATAATTGGACAAACCCTGCCAGAGTCCGACTCAGATGCACTGGAGCTACGGCAGATAAAAGAAGAGCGGAAAAGCACAGAAAAATGTCTCCAAATCTGTGCCCAATTGTCCGACCACATCAGTCAGGTCCAGCTCTCATTCAAGCGCAGTGGTAACTCTGGACCCGGTCTAGACACTGAAAGAGTGACAAACGATGGCCTGCAGGAATGCAAAAATAACCTTCGTCTTACAATTTCCGAACTGGAGAGGCGCATGCAAGATGTAATGAATCGAATGGTGGCAAAATCCGAGACGACTATGACGTCCGCGGAAGATCATAAGGATATTATCAGGCTGCGAGATGAATGGGAAACGGCTCACAAGTGCATGGATATCTGCTCCAAGGCCAATGATAATCTGAAAGAGAACATGAGCACTATTGACAATTACGCTACTGGCGACGCACTACAGTTCATGGTTTCAAGTACTGGGCAGACCATCAGCGGTAGGAATCGAGGGCTAGGATGGCGGACGAGGCAGGTTGGAGGCCACCTCAGTGACACCACAATCCAGCAGCTATCTCGAGATATGACGAGCATCAACCTTCGAAATGCCGAAAATGCCGGCCCATCTCCAGGGGATGCTTCTTCATTCATTTCTGGTGATACGACAGAGAGCGAAGTTAAAACCGAATTCAAGGAACGGTATGGGCAAGGGTTTACGCTCACGCCCAGGTCTTCTACAGGCACAGTTACGGGGTGATTCCACGAAGGGACGAGAAGGCACGTTTTATGATTAATTGGAGTGACGCTTCTGATGTTATTTTCTATTTCTACCCGTTTTGCATATGGTGTCCTTAAACAGCTTAGGGATGACAATTTATTGCGTTAGACTTGTGAGCGATGAATAATTTCTCTTATTGTAGATCTAATCCTCTAACTGGTTGTTTGATCCAGATCTCAAGAAAAACGCTGTTAACGCCGAGTGAGTCTCCTGAATCTTCAGACCAAAAGAACCAAAGCTTGTTCCAATTCAAGGTATTCGGACCCGCTGGAGTTCAACAAGTCTTATGCTTTGTCAGGTTAAACGGCCAGTCTACCATTGATGAGTACTGTTCTCAATACAGCCATCCTGATCTGGAGCTTGGTAAAGCGGCATGGCAACAGATTGACTATTTTCTTTCAATCACACAACCCTTCTTTACCTTGACAACCTCCCTCTCAAAGACCAAGGAGATCATTATTCATAGTGTTCTTGCAATCTACAACACCCTGTTTAGCCATCTAGAGAAGTCTATGGCACAGCTTGCTTGCGCGGTGGACTAATCTTGCTGAGCGATGCACTGTGGTATAGGAGCCAAATCTTCAGGGTTGGCCCAGCCATTGTAGTTGTTTTGGAGCAACAAGGTACGGTCCTCCCTATAATGATTAATAGTAGCGGTATGGAGCGCTTCTGCAGTATCAATGTTGGTGCCAGAGATAGATGGAGACCTTGGGAGGGAACTACCTCTCGCATCTACCCCGTAAGCCCCAGCCATCAACAGCACAAGATACGTACTAGATATTTTCGTTTTGTTGACGGTGTCAAGGCGCCTTGTGCTTCGAAGTAGTGTGAATGGAACCCGCTGGGGCCTTCTTGATTCAGTTGTGAAATGATACTTTTCCGGTTTGCCTCATTGATTTTCTATCGTACGGCCTAGTTGTAGGCCCTGTGTCCGGCTCCACACCAAAGACTTTGGCGCCCATTGAACTCATTGCTTCTGTATTTAGGCCAAAACCGAAGCCGACGTTAAGAACAGTGTTTCCAGATAGTGGAATGCCCACTTCCTGTAATTGAAATACACACGGTAGCGGAATCAGCTTCTGCCCTACATTCTTTTGAATTGTTTCTAAGCCCCATTACCAAGACATAAGCCAGACATATTACATACTCGTATTGTACTGAGCATTACTAGAGTGGATTATCTTTCTCTTCATCACATTTATCTTGCAAGTTGGAAAGGTCAAGTTTTTGGTAGAGGTCCGTAAGGAAGATTATCGAGCTGCTCCCTTGTCGTAGCTAAATCCACATGAACCTCGCGCTGTAGCAACGGTACTGTAACTTGGTCGCTCGTCTCGCTTGTTACAAAATAGGAGTGATGTTTTAGTTGCCGCCCACATAGGTTGCGACTCATGAGTACTTGAAACTTGCGAGTTTTGAGTACTAATATTAGAAATTTGAGACTTACCTGTTCCTTCGAAAAAAGGTGAGGTTCTTGTCTAGTCATTTCATCAATGGAATTTGCTTCTACATCGCAAGTGTGAAGCAGATAGTTCCCAAATCCAGCGTAACATTTAAGGCGCCCAGCGACTGCCAGTGACTGACTAGATTTAGCGAGTATCTGTGCGATTCCTTTTATCTGAGTTAGTACAAAATATCTATTGGGCGGCAACTTGATCATGATGCATTAGTTTGTGATGAATTGGTGTAGATGCATATCGTCCTTGTCGAGTCGGAGAGTCTAAGCCTCTGGGAATTAGCCTAGATGCGAGCCTTGGATTTCAGCCTTGTACTTTAAACAATCGACCGCTTGAAGATAGCAGTCTCTCTAAAACCCCGCAAAATAACACTACTTATTCGCAAAATGCAAGCAGACACCTTCAGAACTCTCGCGAACATCCGAAGTCAAACCTCTTCATCTATTGTATCCACATTGCTTGACCTTCAAGAGCACGCGACATCTAACGAACGGCCATTGGATTGGATTGAGAAATTGGAGATCATTGGCCCCAGTGCTTCTGACCGAAGCCGTAAACGGCGCTGGGATGATGAAATAGTAGCTAGCAATTCTGGAAAGAAATTGCTCTTGAGAACGCGTGTCAATGCACGCGATCGGAAAGAGAATTATATTGCTCTATCTTATACCTGGCAGCCCTCCTCGAACCAGCCTAGCTCTCATAATGCTTATCTGGTACAATCGCGGGACGGGAGCTTTAAAGGTGTTAGCAAAGTCAGAGATCAGGTGTTTGATAGGGTCGTTGCATATGTCAATTACTGCAGAGCTACAACGACCTCCGTTCGGGGCTTCTGGATCGATCAGGAATGCATTGATCAAGTGAACGAAGCAGAAAAGCAGCGTGCCATACAATCTATGGAGTATGTGTATACCCAGAGTGCCTTCCCAGTCGCGTTGTTGTCGGCACGGATCGAATCGGAGAGTCATTTAAGAGACTTGATATACATCCTCGAGAGAGAGAATCCACCGAGGAACCAGGAAAAAGGCCGGATCCTCAGCGTTCTCAACCTCCTATGTTATATCACATCTGATCCGTGGTGGGAAAGAGGCTGGACATTTCAGGAAGACTATTGCGCGTCAACAAGAATGTGCCTTTTAATTCCTCACTCTTCCTCTCTGAAGGAACTTAAAGCGGAAAAATGTGAATTACTGGGAAATTTGGAGGGAGAGCTTTGCATCACATCAGCCAACTTTCGCTCTCGAGCCACTGAGTTTTGCATTGATTATCGAGAGAACTCACAATTCAAGACCACATGCGACAAAATTTTAGACAGAGCTGGGAAATACAATGTTCAGCTTCTGGAGCCCGATAATGAGGGAAACCCCACGATAAGGCAGTCCATGTCTCCAACAATATTCTCAAATGTCGGAAAGCGAGAGATTACCATTGAGTCGGATCGTCTGGCAGTGATTGCCAACTGTTTAGGCTACTCTGTCCGATTGGATACCCAAAAAGTGGAACAAAAAGGATGCAGCTTGAGCATTGCAATGCTGGCTTTATTCTTACTAAACGGGGAAATCCTCATGAATGGCCCTGATAACTCCCGAGACGCTCTTAGAAGCAAGATTTCTGATTACTTGAAGAGCCAGTCTCTTCGCACGTTTCAGACACCCGATATTGATCAAAAACTTACATTCATCAAACATTGTCGTTTCCCCGTCGTCCAGTTGTCTGAAGAAGGGATTCTAACGTCTGGTCACCTCTGGCGGTTGAACAAAATAGTTGAGGATGCTAGGGCGACACGACCACCACAAAGAGGCCGCGATTACTATTTGAATCGCTACCAAAGAATGCGTTTGACACAGCTCGCTAGACATTTGGATTCAGGGGATTGTGGAAGTTGCTATCAACATATTGCAAGCGCTATCGATGGGTATCTCGATCAAGACAAAATGTGGGGAAATAAAAACATCACATTTTCCAAGTACTATAAGGATCTCATGGCAGAGGAAATTGTCAAGGCAATGGATGATCAGCGCTCACTTCGGCTTCAGCTTGGCTCAATAATCTCTCAAGAAGACCACACAGGTTCTAATCCGTACCGTGGAATTTTTATCAGAGAGGCAGGTCATTCATGGACAAACGAGAAAACGTATGTTTTTACAGCAATATGTCCGGCCGAGAAGAGTACAGACGGCATCGGAAAGCATGTCTCTTTAGAGGTTGACTTAATGAGCTCGCCAAAAAGCGGCCCCAAACGGTTGGTTATCAAACGGTGGATTAATGGGTTGTTCTTTTTTGATAGGTCCAGTCCAGTTACTGATGTTGTGTTTCCATGGCCCAAATCTCTCATGGCTCAATAATGGAATGTTGTTTAGTTGGTATTTGTGTCTTTGTCTCTCAATAGGAATAAATTCGTATACAAATCAATTTGGTTTATTGGGTGTCCAGCGGGTAAAAGACAGAATTACTAGTTGACTTATCTGATGATTCAGATGATGGATCAGATAAAGAGCGAGCATTGACTCCTACGCAGATCACAACCCAGAGCAAGCACACAACGCAAGCAGCCTTATAGTGCTGCTGAGCCTGAAGAGGACAGTGATAATGGCCTGCCACTTCCTCAAATGCCAACTAAAGAGTGCACGCAGGGGCGATCAGGGAGGATTCGGAAGAAGCCAAAGTTGCCAGATGGATTTGAGATTGATAGACTGTAATTATAACAACTGCTCTTTTCTGCAGAAATGCCTTTTTGGCAAAGAATTTCAAAAAAAAAACTGTATTTCACCTGAGAATTAGTCGAACAAAGACATCACTTCTAAATCTATTTCCCCGGAAATCAGCTTATTGTAACTCATTACAAGCTGGATACTCCAAAAATACATCAGAAACTGCATAATCTGCAACTGCTGGCCAGATTACGAGTCTTGGTAGGTTTATTATGTTTATATACCCATGGGTACCCGCAAAAAATCCGCGTGTAGCAAGATGGTAACCATGGCCGCCTGCTTGCGGCCACGGCTGCGGGTGCCCGTGGGGACCTACGGTTATGCCGCAGCCTAATTGGGACAGTGAACATATCAATCAGCCTTCAGCGTATATACGAAAGTCAATAGTTTATGATTATATATGGACCCAATCGCAAGGGAATGTCTATATCATCATCAGGGATAACCTGAAATCATCATTATTATTGTTGTTGTTCTTGTTAAGTTTAGTCCATATCCAGCCTCTAGGCTATGACAGACTGTCCATTCCTGGTCGGGGGTGTCCCGCCCCTAACGTGCTCGCTACCCATTGTTACTCTTCGCCTGTTCCTTGCCCCAATCTAGCCTCCGCGCCCGGGGTGCAGGTGGTCAAGTAATACGGCGCAGAGTAAGCATTGCCGTTATTACTGTTTCAAGCTATAAACCGTCTCTTAACGAATCGTCTCTCAAAGCCGAGATTGTTTACACAGCGTTATATAGGTCCCCACAGCCGATAAGCCCAGTGAAGCTAAACAAGGGGTAAGCAGGTATGACGGATTCCTCATCAACTAGTCAGATGGCGTGCCTCATCTGCTGGCTGCCGGCACTTTCTCCTGCAAAGATTTCCCAAAATTCGTCTCTTCCAACCGCCAGGCACGCAGAGCTTTCCGGATCGGATAAGCCTTCGCCAACGAAAAGTCAAAAACGAAGGGAAAAATGTCGGCACCCTTCAAGGGCCCTATATATGGCAATAATGAACTACCACCAACGGAATCCCACTTAGACCCAGAGGGCCAAAGGGTGACGACGATCCCCGGTAGCGACGATGCTCACCAAATTGTCGCACATCAGGAGCGTCAGAATTTGCTTCGTGGGTTATCGCAACGACATGTACAGATGATTGCTATCGCGGGCGCGATTGTATGTGACACTCCCATATCATTCTCGTGCCATTCACTAAGCGGGCGCATTTTGGGGCGATAGGGAACGGGCCTGTTTCTTGGCCTGGGTGGCTCGATTGCAACAGGTGGTCCGCTTGGTGCCTTACTGGGCTACATGTTCGTAGGTTTGATCGTATGTTGCGTGCAGTATGCGTTAGGAGAGGTATCGGCGCTGATGCCAGTAACCGGTTCATTTGTGCGACACGCCGAGGTACTGGTCGATCCCGCACTGGCTTTCGCAATTGGCTGGAACGTCGTGTATGGCTGTTTCATGAGTGTGCCGAGTGAGATCTCTGCAAGCGTGGTGCTGATCCAGTACTGGACAGACATCAATGCGGCCGTGTGGGTGACGGTCCTGATTGTCCTGTCAGTCATTGTTGCTATCACCTTTATCCGAGTGTACGGTGAAGTGGAATTCGTCTTCGCCCTTCTCAAGATTCTGCTGGTGATCTTCGTTGTCATTCTCGGGCTGGTCATTGATCTCGGAGGTGTGCCGGGCAAACCACGTCTGGGATTCCACTACTGGAGGCACCCCTTCGTCGAGTACATCTCCGACGGCACATGGGGCCGATTCCTCGGGTTCTGGGCCGTGATGACGAACGCTGTCTACTCTTTCGCGGGCGTGGAATCCCTGGCCATGGCAGCGGCTGAAACGGTGAACCCACGTCACAATATCCCTAAAGCCTGTAAGCGGGTGTTCGTGCGCCTGACTATCTTCTACCTCGCCGCAGTCCTCATCGTAGGAATGCTAGTCCCGGCCTCCGACCCGCGACTGAAAAACGAGTCAGGCACGGCAGCCCAGAGCCCCTTCGTTATCGCCGCCGGTGATGCAGGCATTGCAGCAATCCCGTCGATTGTGAATGCAGTTTGCCTAACCTCTGCATGGTCTGCATCCAATCAAAGTATTCTCGCAGGTACGCGAACCCTCTATGGTCTCGCGCTTAAAGGTCACGCTCCAAAGATCTTCCTCCGGACTACCAGCTGGGGCGTGCCATATATGTGTGTCTTGCTGCAGATTGCCTTCTCTTTCCTGGCCTATATGTGTGTCTCGAATAACGCCTTGACGGTGTTTTACTGGCTTCTTGACCTGACCTCAGCGGGTGTCCTGGTCTCATGGATCACGATCACATGGAATCATATTCGCTTGCTGCAGGCGCTCAAAGCACAGGGGGTTCCGACGACTGAGCTCCCATGGCATAATCGCATAACACGTACGTACTTGTCGTCATCAACAGTGGTTTCAAGCCCAAGCTAATCGTGTCTAAAATATTCCTCCTGGTTCGCCTTTGTCTCCTGCATCATACTCCTCCTGACTGGTGGATTTGCTGTCTTTACAGCCGGAAATTGGAACCCGGCCTCATTTGTGTCTTCTTATTTGTACGTGTCAAACCATCCCCTTCGCCATGCATTTCGAAAATAGGGCTAATAGAAACTACAGGGATATCCCGCTGGTTCTATGCGTGTATGGCGTTTACAAAGTAATTCGCCGCACCAGAATCGTTCCTTTGAAGGAAGTTCCAATCCGTCAAGCACTGGAGGAGGCACAGAATGATCTGGAGAATGTGCCTATCAAGAAGCGTCGGGGTTGGAGAAGATTGAATATCCTTTGGGGATGAAAATAAACAATTTAGATGTCTCATGATTGTCTTCAATGCCATGATAAGACATGTATAAAGGGACAATCTGAGCAGAGGCTTTCAAGGAGTGTAAGAGCAGCCGGCATAAAAGCCTCTACCAAGTGCTATTAGAATACATATATATATTGTGTGGGCCAGTTCCCCGCACGGAACTAGCCGAGGATTTCTGTTTCACAACCAGGGATCTGACATAAACTTGCGAGGAACATCATGCCATCAAAATTATTTGGTTTCTCCTGGTTGGCACAAGGATATTGGGACCAACTCACGAGTATCAGGCCAGAGCTTCCGGGTAGTCTGCGGGTGAACCGGCCGTATCGTCGAGCCCGGCTCGCTTGCTTGGAATGCCGACGTCGCAAAGTGGGATACAATGTCGAATTATGTGGCCGTTCCTGCACTAACTGCCTTCTTGATGATAGCACATGCATCACTCGTACAAGGAAAGGAAATATGTCCCCGACATCAAACCATACCACGTTCATCGCAGATGTCATTTCAAGCCGAGATGACTGCCCGTCCGTTGGCCTCGAGTCCAGACAAATAAGAACGAGAGTCGATCTTGTATAGAAGTGAGCATGGTGTTGATGGTGATGACGATGTGTTGATGGTGGGCTTGTTCGATGATCTGGGTGCCACGAGTCTGGAGTCTCCGACAAACTACTCGCAATACTGCGGTGGGCTATTTTACCTCCAACATACTCATTCTGACGCATCAACGAGGACTGACACATAAGATCTTGAAAAGATAATCACGAGAAGTCAAAAAAACCTTATTCCCATTTTCCTATTATCCCTACACACGGCCCTTCGGCTTTCAACGTCTTCAACCGGGCGAGATGGCTTTCTTAAAGTCTCAAAAGAGCACTCATATTCCCACGCAAACTTTGCTCGATAAACTTCTTAAACATCATTTTCTATACGTTTATCCATCTTTGCCAGTTATCAATTAAGGGGAGTTTTGGTCCATTCTTGAGCAAAAGAATAGCAGGATCTCGTCGATCTCTCTACTTGTCGTCCAGGCAATGCTATTTGTCCCGTGCAGTGTGAGTTCCTGTCAAACCCTTTTGTCAGGATTGTCTCGTGCTTTGGGGGTTGGATATGTGCAGTGCTGAACGACGTCGAGCATATTTCATTGAGCGTGGCCAAAGACTGGGCTCATTAGGGAGCCACATCCATCCTCGAGATGCGCACCTCGTTTTACAAGTGAGCCAAGATTTGTCGATATCATTAATTGAGAGTTATTCAAAGTGTGTCTCGCATCGGGGATCTGACAATTAATAGGAACTCTACAATCTTGGTGTAGAAAGTGACCCTGTGTCTGTCTCAGGCTTTGGCGTTACTCTCATGCAAAAGCTCATTGTCTGGCCCTTCGGGAAACTCCACTTGGCTTGCTCTTGATATCCAATATGTGCGTACAGTAAACGTGAATATTTATGATCGCTTGTCAGAGAATGAGAGTTACAAGGAATCAGACCTCAAAAGACTCTGGTCGTGCTTGACCCTTCGCGATAGAATAATCGCACTGCGTATGCGTCGGCCTTTACAGATTTTGCCCAGTCACTTTTATGTGTACTTGGCAAACCACTTACAATTCATGGATTTGGCGGATGAAATATATACGTCCAAAGTTTACAACCCGAAAGCCAAGAGCACGTTCTGTGCTCTACTTTCTTGCCAGTGTAGAGTTGCTGTTGTGCTAACTCCTCTGATCATGATAATACATCCCTCGGACGGAACCAGCTCATCCGAGGGCCTCGTGTCTGTGCTAGCTCAAGCTGAGAATGTCAAACTTTGCTTACAACATTGGCATTCCAAACACTTTCTCATTTCGTCTACGCATGGAGTAGAATCTCACCCGTCAATCACACTTTTCAAACAATTGAACAGGTTATATTATGAGTATGAACGGTTACAACCCCTTCATTCACATCTGAAGCCTGATCGCTCTCGTCCAAAACATTAGGTCTGCTCGCCTCGCTTTGGATCACCACCTCGCCTTGTATCTTTACCGAGGCCGACGACTGCAGAACCCGTCGAACTTGATGGACGCTGTCACATCGATAAATGCTATTTTTAGGCGCTTTACAATCGATGGTACTGCGAGCCGCCTGCCTATCAGTGCCGTGTGCCGTGGCGTTTGGAATTCTATCTCAGATGCTGATGAATTTTGATTTCCGACTTTCACACGGTGGTGGTGGCTGTAAGGGCCGAAACCTTTCGTCGAAGATATATCAGGAGTTAAACACGCTACACCGACTACGCTAAGATACATCTCACATTTTAACTTAGATGAATAAGATGTTCCTCTTGTTCGAAGCCTCCATGTCATCCTATGACTCACGCCATGCGGAGACTGCCGCCGTCAAGAAAAGGCCGAGAAACCAGAGACTTATTTGGATGCTTAACCACCACCCAGGACTATATTTTCAGCTCCTGGAAATTATAAACTCCGTTATCTCTACTGGCAAGTTTACCATTAAAGCGCGCGAAATTACAATAGCATTTCCATCTGCGGCAGCAGCACAGCCTCCGCGTCCCAGGCTGCTACGAGGTGTTCCGGATATGGAGCCATTGAATCAACCAAGTCCACGCCAAAAAGATGCGATGAACACGGAGGCATTCGAGTTAAATGTGGAATGCTTGACTGGTAGTTCGGATGCGTTCTTCTCGTATTTTGATGTTAATAAGCTGGCAGGTTTGGACCAAGCGGGAACCGAACTATTGACGGGAATTTTCTTAACTTTATCATCAGATACACTCGCTAATTTGAGCAATTGCTCACTTCTGTCCGCCCCGGAGTTTAAGCTTCTTTCTTTCCGATGAATTTACCGGAAGAATTTGATGGTGAGAGTGGGCACCTTAGCGAGGGCAATCCGGGCTCGCTGGATGCTCTGTGGCTTGGTTTAGGTCTTCTCGGAGAACAGTTCTTGATGGGAGTCAAACAAAAACGTTCTTGCTCATCTGTTTCACTCTCGCTTTTAATGTACATATACCGTGAGCGTTCTTTGAAACTGATGTCATCAGTGATATTCGTCCATGGCAGGGCAACTTAATCAGATAATCGAAGGCAGTTGGTATTGGCAACCTCTAATGTGATACAGATGATTTCGAAATCAATTTCCATGTCAAAGACTTCGGAATTAATTCCAAGCCCTAAATGCCAAGGAATGCTAAAACGTATATGGCACGCATAAATTCATGATTGAATGGGTGATATGTCATGTATGGTATGAAACAGTCTCGATGAATTTCACTTGTGATGAATGGTACATGGCTTCTGGAACATTCAGTGCAAATCGTCCAAATATCAATAGCGTGTCCAGCAATCTGACTGAAGGCGCCAGTCTCAGTCTCCCGGATTACACATTTAGCGAAGTTTAATTGGAAGAGACACTCAGGTGTGACCATGCCCGCCATCCACTCAAAGCCCATACTTTGGCAGCTGTTCCATGGTAGCTTACTATAGTGAGAAGAATTTGTTACTAATTTACAGTAGACAGGCGAACATTCCAAGGTACTAATAATGAGTCATTCACAGTGGCCGTAATTCATTTTTGTATAATGATAAGCGGCAAATCCAACAACCAATGCCACTTATGACTTCACCACATTCTTTAGATGACTAGAAGGAGGTAGACACGTAGTTTGATAGGATGAAATGCTTTATATACCATGTTTATCCCAGGCCCTCCTTTTAGAAAGAGATTAGAATATAAAGAACGGTGGGAACGGGAATCTTGGGCAATGCTTACAGACAGAACTCAAAAAACGTAACGCGTCCAGATGCATGCCCCATGACAAGAATGCCGTTTCGAGCTACCACATGGGTTGGCCGATAGGTTACAGGTAGCCAGAGGAGTTTCCTACCCTGTATAGCCACCCAACCTTGATCCAAAACATGGATCTCAATTTTGGTAGGATGAAGAGGATTATCATTGACACATGATGGTGGTAAAATCACTATCCCCAAGTTGGTTTCCAGGTATGAACTGTCTTCTGCGAAGCTCAGTCCATATACAGTTCCATGGCCCTCGAAGGTGTGGTGCAGCGCGCCGCTGGCCGGGTCCCAGAGCTTGACTGTGCTGTCATCCGAGGCCGACGCCAGCAGTCGTCCGTCCATTGAGAACGCCACTGATCTGACCCAGCTGGAATGGCCCTCGAGGGTGTGGCGCAGCGCGCCGCTGGCCGGGTCCCAAAGCTTGACTGTGCTGTCGTAAGAGGCCGACGCCAGCAGTCGCCCGTCCATTGAGAATGCCACTGATCTGACCCAGTTGGAATGACCCTCAAGGGTGTGGCGCAGCGCGCCGCTGGCTGGGTCCCAGAGCTTGACTGTGTTGTCGTCCGAGGCCGACGCCAGCAGTCGCCCGTCCATTGAGAACGCCACCGAGTTAACCGAGTTGGAATGGCCCTCGAGGGTCTCCAGTTCCGCACTCCAATATTGTTCGACTTCTGGCGATTTATATATCCAACTGGGGATGTCTGACTTGAATGTTTCTCGTATTATTGATTTAATAGGAGCGAAGATAAGCCCTGAAGAATACAATTGAAGAGGCGCGGTGTCAGCGATATGTCTTGTTTTTAGGATAAACCGCCTTGCATCCTGGAGAAATGCACACAATTGAGAATGTTCATTATCCTTCATGTATTAGCATCGCATTGAATATTCAAAATCAAACACCATTCTATGACTACTTACTGATATGAGTTGCCGCGTAGTGTCAATCATTCCCACTAATTCAGATGCCAACCCGAGGATGCTCATTGCTTCCATCCAGTAAATGAAGTGCTCTTGGAGAAATGAAAAAACATTATCCATCCTTTTCGTGGGGTCTTCGCCTTGTTCTAGATGCTGTACCCAGTAGCGACATGAGTATTGCAGTTCTGGTGGTATAAACTCGTCGATCAAACATTGGTCAATCTCTATCCGTTGTGTACCATCATGTTCCAATTTGCATAGGTTTTTCCTCAAACCTTCGTGCATGACCCTCAGGCATTGAAGTGTGATTTCTGAATGCTTCTTCTTCTCATCAACCCAGCATTCTGTTTTCTCACGTATATTCGCATCAAGAAGGAAGTCTCGAAATGACAGATGAAATAGTCTCACTGGCTTCGTCGCATCATCAGGCACGCTAAGCACTGACTGTAGCGAATTCAGTCTTAGTTCAATCAGATTTTTGCGAACACCAGTTAAACGTGAAATAGAGGCGATTGAAAGTGGTGTTTTGAAAAGGATGATTGCGCCAACAACCTTTTGAAATTCTTCAACCAATCGCTTTTTTTTGTATTCACTCTGTTTGATGAACAGTCGATCAAGTACTGGCATATATGTTCCCTCAAAGTCATTTCCATTTTGATAGGTAAGGATTTCAATAAGCGTTTCCTTTGGGTCCCATTGGGGATCTTCAAGCTGACGACATATAGTTGCAGCGAAGATGAATAATGGCACAGATATCTTAACCAAATTTTGTGTGGTAATTTCTCCAGGCCATTCCAGATTTTGTTCTCGTTTAACCCTGATTTCTGAAAGTTTGTGCTTCAAAAATGTGGAGATATCTTGTTCTATCATTGATTCAGGAATTTCATGGAGGATGAAATCTCGATGCTCACTGTCTTTCATCCCTTTCAAACTCTGATGGATTGATAATTCCGGTCTGCTGGTCAGAAAAATCTTCCAATGCACTGAAGTTAACTTTTGCAATTGTGGCAAGAGCTCAAGGAGGACTTGAATATCTTCCTCCCTGTCACACTCGTCTAATGCGTCAATCACAATCAACATATTTGTGGTATGCTGACTTTGATTCAAGCCAGAAAACGGTTGGAAGAGAAGTTTATTAAACTGTTCTTTGAGTGACTTCGTGGAAATGTCAGGATCATCATCAATGGCATTTGAGACACCACGTGTGAGGTGGGGGATTGCAGTGACAAGTTGTCTTGTGATTGTTGAGAAGAGCCTTTTTGCATTACTACGGTCACCTTCACCTCTTTTGAAGAAAAAGCTTGCTCCTAATTGTCCTTGTTCTTTGAGCATCCTTGCCACTGTTCGGGAGATAGTTGATTTCCCTGTTCCAGCCCTTCCACACAACCAGAACATACATTGGCCTTGCACGGAACTTCCCCATTGCTTGATCTGCTGGAGAATCTCTTCCCTGGTTCCAGGAAGGCATTCAGCGTCATGTTGGTTCTCGTATGAGTCGAATGAAGCGCCTTCGGCATTCCGTAGGTTGGAGTGATCGAGTTTCTGGTGAAGATGTTGAATTGAAGTAATCACCTCATCAATTTGGTCTAGCATGTCTTCTGCACTCTTTTGATGCTGAAGATGCTCATTCCTCTGGACCCAATGGTGTAGGGCTTGCTCATCATTTTTGATGGAAGACTCAATTTGTATGATTGGGTGGTTAGACACTGCAGGAACACTCTCCAGCATCCTTTTTCCTAAATTTGCTTTGTGTTGTTTTGTACTCGCGCTGAAAAGCACAACATACTGGTATAGACCTTAACAAGTGCTTTTTCAATCTTGTCTTTGGTTTCAGATTGATTGTTGCAGTAATGGGTTTTCTCGATGAAGGCGCACCGAGCAAGGACGTCTGCTAAGAACTCAGAGGATTTGAACAGGGCGTCTCGAATATCCATATGGTTCTTTGTCATCTGTGAATTCATTTTTGATCAGCCTTTTCCCTCCTTGACTATTAATTCAGTAGACATACTGTCAATCCAAGTGACACAATTGCCCAAGCACTTGATGCATGGTTGGTAGGGTCAAAAGCTGCAATGGCGCTGATGATGTCCTTGAATGATAATGTAGCATCCAGTATTCTGTGCGCAGTATCTCGGATACTGATGTCTTCCTTGCCAGATCCCCGTGTGATCTTTAAGCCTCCATTTTGGTAGTCCTCATATTGCTGCTCTGTCAATTGGATAACCTCTTCCAATTTTCTCAGTGTTCTTGCGTCCTTCCCGTGATCAACCATTTGACTTGATTGCGAAGAGAGTTGGTCGGCCGATAAAAGTTGTTGGTCCTCATTACTTAGCTTCTCGTAGGCAATCTGCCACAAGTCTTTTGGTCCAGTACCTCTCTTCTGCTCATTTGGCTCGTGTGGTTTGTCTGAATAACTTGCAGGAGCTGATGATTCAGCATGAGCAGAAGAGCTTCTTTTGTATTGATCTGAGTTGAATGAGTATTTGCTGTCTGTGTTTTGAGGCCGGTTGTCTCGATGTTTTATCTTCTCCCATTTTCTTCTGAAGTACAGTCTCATGGTTGACAGCCCGAGGAATTGTGTTCAGCGCCTGGTTTTGACTTTGAAAGTGGTAAATAGATATTAGCTTGACTTGGTTGTAGGAAAGAGAACACTACAGACTTGTTGAGTAACAGTGGATAGGCTGAGCTGGCGGAGCTGAGCTGGCGCGACTGAATGGTGGGTAAACTGACCATCGTCCATGTATACTCGGTACAGAGATTACAAGCTGAGTGACGACCTTTCAAACATTAGAAGCTAGAATATAACATGACAGATCACTTCAGTGATCTGTGACATGGCTTAGAGCATGGCTCCTAATCTCAGTTGGTTAGAATAGTTTCATGAGTTTTGACCAAGTCGTCCCTCGAAACTCGCCATAAGTGGTACTGGGCCGGACCGAGCCGATCGTGTTCGGAGAAACCCATGGAACCTTATAGACCTAAATTGGTGGATGCTCAACGCAAACAATGCAAACACATAAAGCGGAGTCACGACCTGATCAGTCTGGCAGTCTGTTGATAATAGCAAACAGTGAAGCCTGAGGAGTGAATTACCTACCCAGAATGGCACCAAGGTTCGCACTCTCTCAGGTCGAGCTTGTTCGTGATATGATACTAAGTAGGGAGCCAGTAACTACCTCCCAGATTGCTGGAGTTGCTGATTGCAGTGAGTGTTCAGTATCAACATTCGCTTAAAGCTAAGACTGTTTGGTACAGCCAGAGCGGTCCCTGACCATGTTGGACGCCGAAGGAGTATTACTGTGCCGATGCTAAAAGCCCTGTGTGAGCACCTGCTGGAAAAGCCAGACTTATACCTGGACGAGATGGTCATCTTATTATGGGATGAATCCGAGGCAGCTGTAACAACCTCTAGCATCAGAAGAGCTCTTGTTGACAGTGGCTGGTCGAAAAGAATTGCTCGGCAGAAAGCGAAAGAACGCAATGCAGAGCTATGAGATTTCTATCTCTATAATCTATCAGAGTTCCAATCGTATCATCTTGTCTATGTTGACGAGTCAGGATGTGGCAGACAGACAGGCTTTCAGCGGACAGGGTGGTCTCCACTCGGGGTAACACCAGTTCAGATTTCCAAATTCCATCGCGGGCAGTGATATCAGATATTACCTGCCTATGCCCAAGACAGTATTGTTCTTTCCCGTGTCTTCCAGGGTTCAACAGGTGCCCCAGTCTTTGAGGATTTTTTCAAGCAACTACTTGAACACTGCAGGGAGTGGCCGGAGCCAAAATCAGTACTTGTCATGGACAGTGTCTTTCCACCACTCTGAGCAGGTGCAGCAGCTCTGCTTTGATGCAGGGGTGAAATTAGTGCACTTGCCACCATATTCACCAGATTTGAATTCAATCAGAGAGTTTTTTGCTGATCTCAAGGCCCACATAAAACAACCCTGGTGACTATACGAAGAAACTCCAGGTCAAAGGTTCGAGAGGTTCCTTGAATGGTGCATCACTACTGTAGGAGCAAAGAAGGAAAGTGCTGAGGGTCATTTCCGGAACACTGCCTTACTATCAAAGAGCCATAAAATTTTTTATTTTTTTTAATCTGTTACTTGATGCCAATGATCGCTTTTCTGGCTCTGCTATACTGTAATCACTGATTTAGATGCTCCGCGATAATAAAGAAGAGTGAATTACCGTTATAAATTAACCATCAGAAGCTATGGTTAAAAGAGATTAGCTACTCAACGCGGTCCATTAAACCAAATATATTTAAGTGCGTCTTGCAGTTAACATAATGTGCGAATATAGGATAGGAGCACCCAATCAAATGACTATACTAAGTTTTGGAAGAACAAATGACTGTAATATAAGCCAACCCACTTAACTATACGGCCTTGATGGTGACCCTCCAGCATAGACATCGCTTGCATATTGTGTGGCACAGTCAATGATGTCCCCAACAAAGCGCCGGGAAATACCTAATCTCACCCCGTTCTGAATAAAGAAATCAGGGGTTTGATCCTTGTAAACTTGCTCAATGTCGAGGCCATGTGCAATTGCCTCCTCGCATGCCTGTGACAGTTTCGAACAATATAAATTCATTGGTAGACTCTCTGTCGAAATATTAACATGGAGAAGGAAAGAAAGAAGCTGGGCCTGCCAGCGCTGCGCTATCTAGTGTGCGAAGGGGGATCCTGCCCTATATTCAAACAGGCCAAAGTATACAAACATCTTGCGTTGTTGGTGAATGCCCGTACTCTGTGACAATGCCTTTCAGAAATTAGCTTAAACGTCTCATCGATAACATTTTATTCTTGCCATTCGCTGTAAGATCTAACAGCTAAATTTCGAGGCCCTGGGATTTTGGGACAATTTCTTAAATTCACATCTAAAGGTGGAGGCATGAGCGGAGTTGCTGTTGCATCAGCGCACATGGTATGCAAAGACTGCGAGGGCAGAAGGTTGATATTAATAGGCATTGCATTTGTACCAGGGATGTTGGGGCGCTTTTGCGACTATATTCCATTTTTTTGCCGCTCCTCTGCATAAGGTTGTTTACAGATCCAGTTGGGCACATCATCATAACTTTCTATAACACCACCTTCATTCTGAACATACTTTACTAGGCTTGTCAGATGATGTGTCTTGAGACTATAGTGCTGTTTCCCCACTGGGTCCTACCAGCACCACTGGCTCAAACGGCACGGCGGTCCAGGGCAATGCATGAGCCTATAAACATTCTCCCAAACTGAAGGTTGTCTAGACAGATTTTCAGCATCAAGTTGAGCCTCCTGGACAGTGAGCATCCTCTGAGTTCTAGAGCCTGCACCTCTCTTGTTCTTGTTTGTCGATGTAGTAGTATCTGCAGTAGTAGTGCAACTGTCCTCTATGCAATTGAAGGATATAGTAAGCGTTAGCTTCTTTGACATGCGGAACAAGTTTTCCCACTTAAGAAGCTGCTGCTCTACAGCTATCCGCTCAATGTCAGTTTTTTCAAACCATTTGTTGAGGTCGCACTGGGAGCGGTCATTGACTGATACCACAATGGCTGTATCTTCTGATTGGATTTGTCAGTTCTGGTGAGTTTTGGTCCTGATTCGCTCCTTCAGTTTCTGTTTCAAATATTCATCCCAATACGCACTAGGGGCCAGAACCAAGTCCGGCTCTGTATCATTTGCCACCACCTGGTTGTTGATCGTCACCTTCCATTCAATCGAATAGTGGATACATGTAGGTGGATCATCATCATATGATCTTTTTTCCCTCCAATCGGATATTTTAATGAGGCTCAATGTATTGGAGCGAGACTGCTCTACTGGGGAGGAAAACACGCCGCGCACAAATAGGACAGAGGGGGAGCAATCAGCGAAACCAGGAGTAGGAGCATACTGTGGGGCCTGACCACAATAGTTGAATAGCTGTGATTGGAATGCATCATGCGTGTTGGATTCGCCGTTCATTATCCTCCACAGAAAGAGTACTGTCTTGGGCAGCTAACTATTGTGCATAACTGACATCATCAGTATTTTGGAACGACCACCTCATGCTGCAAACTGGTAGCTAGTACTTCTCAATATAGCGAACACGCAACTACCATGGGACAGCAGCCGAGGTGCGGTTAAAGTGGATGACGAGCATAGATATAAAAAGCTTTTTCAAAGATAGGGTAGTTTGTAGATTACTACTTACTGCTAACCCAGCCCTGGATGATGATGATGCAGTTTTCTTGAGGTGTAATTCGAGAAACTGGCGCCTTCAGTCAGACTGCTGGACACGCTATTGATATTTGGACGATTTGCACTGAATGTTACAGAAGCCATGTACCATTCATCACAAGTGAAATTCATCGAGACTGTTTCGTACCATACATGACATATCACCCATTCAATCATGAATTTATACGTGCCATATACGGTTTAGCATTCCTTGGCATTTAGGGCTTGGAATCAATTCCGAAGTCTTTGACATGGAAATTGATTTCGAAATCATCTGTAGCATAACCTCTTCCAAGAGATGCAGCAAAAGCGTCGAGCCTGGACCCGTACAATTGAAAAAGTCAAAAAGTCACACTGGAAACAGTTCCTAGACGGAGCTGGGGAAGGAACACTATGGAAAGCGGCTACCTATATGAAACCGCGAGAGACCTGGGGCTGCGTCCCGGCCTTGCGCGTTGATTCTAACGAACTGGTGGAGAATGAGGACAAAGCACAAGCGTTTCTTGACACTTTCTTCCCCAAAATGGACCAACCCCTCGAAGACCCACCAGTCCAGGCCCCGTTGGAGCTACCCTGGCCACTAATCACGGAACTGGAAATTCAGCGATCTCTTAAAGCAGCCAAAAGCTCCACGGCACCGGGCGAAGACGGTCTACCGACGCTTGTGTGGAAACACCTATGGAGGTATATAGGAAAGCTCATCACCAGAATCTTCACAGCATTAGTTGAACTAGGACACCACCCAAGATGTTGGCGGAGAGCAAAGATCGTGGTGCTGCGGAAACCTGGGAAGCCGGACTACTCGATCCCTGGGGCCTATCGCCCAATTTCACTCCTTAACACACTAGGTAAACTTCTTGAGGCAGTCATGGCTCGACGACTATTGTACCTCGCCGAGAAGCACGGCTTACTACCCGACACACAATTTGGAGGGCGACCGGGCAGGACCACTGAGCAAGCCCTGCTAGTCCTCTCCAACGCGATTGACCAAGCTTGGTATAAACATGGAGTAATGACACTCATCGCGTTCGATCTGAAAGGGGCCTTCAACGGAGTCAACAAAATCAGCCTTGACGCCCGCCTCTGAGCAAAGGGAATCCCAGCCATAGCTAGAAAGTGGATTGCAAGCTTTATGAGTGAACGCTACGCTAGCATAGGATTTGATGACTTCCGTACTGAGGTCGCCCTGCTAGTCAACGCAGGTCTGGCGCAGGGCTCACCCCTCTCACCCATTCTGTTCACATTCTTCAACTCCGACCTGGTCGACCAACCAGTCACCTTTCGTGGTGGCGCATCAGCGTTCATTGATGACTACTTCTGCTGGCGAGTAGGCCGCTCAGCCGAAGAGAACTTAGCCAAAATCCAGTCAGAGGATATTCCTCGCATCGAAGCGTGGGCGCAACAGACTGGCTCCTGCTTCGCAGCTGAGAAGACCGAGCTTATCCATATCACCAGGAGAAGAAGCGAGCAACTACAAGGGCAAGTAGTCATAAACGGGAAAACTGTCAAACCATCACCCACGGCGAAGCTACTGGGTGTGATCTTCGACCATGAGTTGCGGTGGAAAGAGCATATCCAGCAAGCCATCAAACGTGCCACCAAGGTAACCGTTGCTCTGGCTGGACTGCGACATCTACGCCCAGAACAGATGCGACAAATTTACCAAGCGTGCGTCACACCAGTGGTAGACTATGCGTCAACGGTCTGGCATGACCCTCTACGTGATAAAACCCACCTGCGCCACCTAAACACAGTGCAAAGGGCCCCTCTGGTTCGTATCCTGTCGGCGTTCAGGACAGTAGCGTCCGCCACTCTAGAAGTGGAAGCGCATGTCCTTCCAACACACCTCCGCCTCCGCCGCCGAGCACAATATACCATCGCGAGACTCCACACTCTACCTCGTATTCACCCTATTTGGGGTGCGCTCCTCCGAGCTCAGAGACGAAGGAACAACATTGGAAGCTACGCTCGGTTCCCACTAGCGGAAGCTCTAAAGACTATGGACTTACAAAGATTGGATGAACTAGAAACAATCGACCCAAGTCCACTGCCACCGTGGCGAGCTGAACCCTTCGCGGAGATTGAGGTTGGATCGGACCGAGAAACGGCCGTGGAGCGAGCTGAAACTACACGGTCCACATTGGATATTGTTGTCTACTCAGATGCCTCTGGACGCGAGGGTCACCTAGGCGCTGCCGTTGTGGCACTCGACAGCAACTTGGAGACTGTCGAATCCCAACAGATTCAAGTAGGACCAATGGACCGCTGGTCGGTTCATGTAGCGGAGCTTATTGGTATCTTCTACGCTATCAGCACAGTGTTTGAAGTTGCCCATCAGCCCTCAGAAAGCTTAGAAAGGAGACGGAAAACAGCGACAATACTGTGCGACAGCCGATCAGCCTTGCAGGCGACTCAAAATTCGACGAACAAATCTGGACAGCGGATCATCCATGCGATCCCCCAGGCTGCCACAGAGGTCCAAACAAAAGGAATCGCGCTGCGCCTTCAATGGGTGCCAGGGCACTGTGATAACCCTGGAAATGACGCTGCAGATCAACTGGCCAAGGATGCTGCACGCCCAGGCAAAACGCACCCCTTCTGCCCACTACTCTCGAGGGAGAGCGCGCGCCTCCACGGCAATATCCTTAATCAGTGGGAGCAGGAATGGAGGTCATCCAACAAAGGTGGTCACCTACGAAAGATCGACAGCACCCTACCAGCAACTTACACGAGGAGGCTATATGGGAGCCTGCCCAGGAACCGAGCGTACTTATTAACACAGCTACGCACAGGTCACAGTTGGTTATCTACCTACACTAAAGCCTTTCGCTTCCGCGACGACGACCGGTGCGTGTGTGGCGCACAAGAAACTGTCACCCATGTGCTGGTGGATTGTCCAGATCTGAGGGACATTCGAAGAGAGCTACGGAGGGAAGTAGGGGACGCGTTCAGTAGCGTCTCGAGTCTACTGGGAGGCTCGACCGTAGGTAAGAAAGGTAAACCACACACCGTCTCAAGAGCAAAGACGGTCAAGGCCGTTTTGGATTTCGCCGAGGCGTCACAGCGGTTTTGGAATTGCGCGCCACGAGGGCAGCCTAACAATGGGAACGGCAGTTAGGCCACGGCAGGCCTTGACGAGGCACTAAGTTCGTTTTTAGGAAGTGGAACACACTACATGTACGTACGCGCGGATATATATAGTTGAGGTAGCCTGCATATCGCTTTCGAGCGAGGGGTCGGGGTAAATGATATCAACCAACCAACCAACCAACCAATCTGTAGCATAAATTGTGTTACAAGCGGGCCGTCAGCTCAACGCGATCATCTCAGTTTTGAGCATCCTTCCTTTCCAAGTACCCATCTAACAGAGTGGACTACACCCAGAAACAGTGGCCACCCAACGTATGCGCACCGTTCTCAGGAATCCTAACGTGACTTCTCCCCCTGAGCTATATATGATATAAGGAGACAGAAGTTGAAGAATGACTAGTAGATCTAGGTGATAGACCTCTTCTCACTCTAACCGAAAGGAAGGACATTCTCGTATTTCGTTATTATCTGCTGGTTATCAAGCCATGAAAATATGCGCACTTGAGTGGAGCTCAGCCAAGACGGGGTGTGTGCAAGGTTAATCAGCTCTTCGAGGAAAGTGAGGTCCAAACGTCTACATAAGGGAGGCCGGAAATTGCCTGCCCCTATGATTAAATTTCTTCGCATTAAACATTGAATAACAAAGTGATATATTTATTTCGTAATTTCATAAGGCCGTAAGGCCGTAAGGCTATACAGGGAAGAAAACATCCATAAAAGTGCGGCATCATAGACATGGACATCACGCCGTGAGTAGCGCACTGACAGGTAGCCGTGAGACATGTTGTATTGTCTAAAGACAGAAGACTCACAATGGGCAAGATGAATGATGATTTTACAGACTATTCTTTCACTCGGACCAGAGCAACAGATGATGCTCAGGCAAAATAATAGCCTAATTATGCTAAATAGTCTTTTGGGAGTACTATTTGGTCTCGCAAGACCATGCTCACCCACTCATCATCCCAGCACTCACCCTCGACTTCAAAGACATCATCTCAATCACCTGCATCCAACTAGAGCTCACTCGGACATCAACTTTAGAGTGGCAATGAGAAAAGGGCAAAATTGATAGATTGTCGCACTTAATATGTGACTTAAGTACGGCTGAGCGTATGGGAAGCTCTGTTCTCCACGCCCTATGTTCGTATGTTCCAGGTTTTGGATCAACGCAATATTTAGCTGCCTTTGGGGCAAATTAGAGGCACCATTATGACCGACAGCGGAGCCCTTGATAGTTTACCGCAATTGCTGGCCTCCTCGTTGCAGGAACCCCCAAACGAGCTTACTTTTTCCTCGGCCTTTTCACGCGCTGCTCGAGCCCCCGCCATAACCGTAAGTCTATCGGAGTGACACGCTGGCGGCCGTGGAAATGGGTTGTTATAAAACCTTGGGGCTTCCCTCAATTTCAGGGCGAGACCCTTTTTTAGTTGCGCAGCCGAGGTGAGCCATCACCTTGCATCGTGCCAATTACTAGAACCATACGCCCATACTAAATTTGACTAAATCCAACCAATTTTATGCATGCATTCGCCTAAGTGAAGGCTGCTGCGAATTATATAGCTCCATCAGATTTTCAAAAGTACAGTGCCATTCTAGTTACCATCCTTGGCAGTATATAGCTGCAAGAATCCCATCACCTTGTTGACTAGGAATTCGCGCGGCTCAGCCTGGTCGTCGTTGCTCAACGCGTGGGACGCATTTGGGATAATACCACTGTGGTCTTGATCCCAAATTGCCGGTTCCTCCGAGTCCGTCACATTCCTCCACCTTGACAACAGGTTATCCTTATCCACCCAGTCTGGAACAGATTGATCTGCCCCGGAAATCAAAACCGACAATCTCCCCTTCAACAGTCCCTGTCGCCGAATCATCCCGAAGGTCTTCTTCAGCTGCTCATCACTGATATCCGAGCTGAACAGGTCATCTTCTCGAGGCGCCTGGGGAGTCTCAGGACTAACAAGACTCAAAAATCTCCGGCAGCTAATAGCCGTGTTAGACGGATATATAGTGGACGTCAGCTCCAGCGGCAACAAGGTATCAAATCCGGATACTTCATCCCGAGGTGCTGCGTCTCTAGCAAAAGCTTCCATCTTCTGATACACCTCTCGACACTGCTCCGGTGATCTATCCCCAATCCCCCATTTCAAAACCCACTGAATCGCCTCGCGATCTGACACAGGCGCCTGCATGATAGCCCCATCAACAGCCAGTCGCTGCACATGCTCCAGGTCCCGATCAAATCCAGGAACCGAGACGTGCGGATTGTCACGGTACAGATAATGCAACACACACTGGCTCCCCGTCGAGTGGCCCATGAGAACCACCTTCCCAGGCCCGAACTTCTCTGCCTTATACTCCTTGATGTATCGCACACACTGCGCGATCTCATCGGTGTCGCGGTCTAAATGGCCCAGACCCCATGACTGGTACGAGGATGTGAGATTCAGCGTGAACACAGAGTAGTCTGTGGGGTGCAGGGCGCGGACAAGGTCTGCCATGTAGGAGGTCGTGGCGAGGCCGTCGCCTAGCCCGCCAATGAAGAGTAGGCTGTGTGGCTTGTAAGCTGTCGTGGCCGGAGTGTATTCGAAGGTTACAAGAGTCTCTGTCTATATTGCATTTCATCTGTCAGCTGTGTTCGGTAAACTATGAGTTGTTGGGTGGGAGGGGTGGACAGACATAGTGATGTAGGAGGCCGGAGAGGCCGCCCTTGGGCCAGAATTTCGAGTACATCTTCGATGGAAGCAAGATAGTATGGTGCTCGATGTTGTGGATTGAGTGTTCCGGGATATGATCAAGACGAGGTGAAGAAATCAACTGCGCGTTTTCGACCAGGCCTTTTTCCGAGATCGGCTCATCCTATGGATTCTCTGTCAGGTTAAAACCCGAATGATTGATTAGATCCGATTGATAATTTTTATCTAGGCGACTCCAACCAGACCCATGCGCCATTATAGTAATGTCTCAGAATGCGAAAGGCAATATCGGGGTAATATGGAAGCAATATGGGGGAAAAATGGTATCAGTCACGTAATACATTCGACGTTGCAAATACGACAACCTGTACCGCTGTAAAGGTACCGACTTCTGTATTACAGCGTAATACAAAGGGACCGGCAACCCTAAGCGAGGTTCTGGATCAGATTAGATTAACTACACACCAAATCAGGCGTCTTCGTCCGACCTAGACTCCACCTCCATGTTATGGGCTCCGCACAGATAAGATCCCAACCGCGATGACCTGTTAGATCAACACTACGCCATTTTAGAACCGACGGGATCTGCTGAAATAGGATGTACAAAAAACCCTGCATGGACATGTTACTTCGGGTAGGACCGACTGACCGAATATATTGACCTAGCAAGTCTACCCTCTTATTATTACGTGAATTACTTGTTCTCACTGAGATACCAAGGATCTATGCTGTCCATTAAAAACCCACTGGAAGAAGCCTGTCGCTTCAACCCGATTTCGGAATCTCGGGCTCTCGGAATAAACCAGTCCATATTCATCGACTATGGAGTAGTCTCATGCTCCAGCGCTACCATGCATCCGGGAAAAGCCTTAGCCGAGTTAATCTCTCCCGCTGTAGCTGTGGATGAGAATCAACGTTCGCTATTGGATTTGGTGTGCATCTCATATGTCATGTCGTGATAGAATAGTACTTGAGCTCATTTGTACAAGGTGGATATCTTTATGTGCCAAGAAATCTTATCAGTGATGTATTCTATTTCTTGACAAGTATGTGCATACAGTGGTGTCAGTATACCCAAATTATCTACTCTTCGTTTCCTTGTATAGTACATTCGCTTACGTATGAGAGGCTATAGAGAATTAACCAGACCTTGTAATCAATACAACAATCCTTCCATTGAGTCCGTATACCAACTATTGATTGCACAAGTAAATTACAACTTCGCATCCCAAGCCATCCGATCCGCACTCTCCAACGGCCGATTGCGCCCATCCCAGAACATCGGACACAGCTGGAACCACTTTTCCCGGCTGCAAAACACATGTACAGAGCGTTTGTGCCCCAGATCCACGTATTTCTCGACGCTCAGGCCTTGCGCGTTCTCGTACGACAGCACCGTCGTGTTCGTTGCCTTCGGCTCGCCCACCACGCACATTGTGCGCGGCTCGTCGAGGAATATGTAATGGATAACGCTCGACCACCATGCATTCACGCGGTATGCGCCTCTGATTGACTCTTCGCCGACAAGCGAGTGTCGGCCTCTATCGTAGTCACCTGCGTCGTAATGCGCGCCGTAGTGGTCTTCCTGTCCAAGGCTTAGAGGAATATCCATTGGGGAAATTCATAGAAAGAACATACCTTCGCCCAGTACACCTCAAAATACGCAAACTTAAACTCGCCAAAGCGCCCAAACAAACACAGAACATGCTTGTCCTCATGCAACCGGCGCAAATAATCACGGTGTTCTTCCAACGTCCCAGTCTCATTCCACCCCTTCGCAACCCGCGGGTCATTCTGCCACTTATTAAACAGCTGCAGATGCTCCTCATTTTTCCAGTCCACAACCATCAGCGAGAAATGCTGATCCAGATGCGGAATATACCGGCTGTATACCAGCGAGCCCGGCGCAGGCTTGACCGGCCGGATTGGATGGCGCGCATACACGCGTTCGTGCGGGAACTTCATCGTAAACTCGTAGTTCTGAGCCATCGGCGGATAAGAGCTGTCTGAATGCCGGAGTAGGCCATGGGTATCCTGCCCGACGGCCCAGATGGGCCGTGGGCCCAGCGGCGAGCCGGCGCCCTGCCAGAAGGCGGAACGGAGAAGGATGATGGTGTCGAGGCCTGAGGGCTCGCTTTCGCTGCCGAAGGGGGCTCGTGGGGATGGGAAGGGAACTGCGAGGCCGGTGCGTAGGCATTCCTCGCGGATCACCTCATGGCCGGAGCCTGTTAGATCTAGCCGGATTACCGCGTGCTGTGGGTGGGCGAGGAAGGTGGCATGGATCACGTTCCAGATTTGCGCCAGGCTAGGGAGTTCATTCTCTGTCCAGCGGACTGTGGTGCCGGGGGCACGTCGACTGCGTGCATGTGGGCTGTTGTCGTTGTTTGGGATGGTTGCGGCGGATTCGTCCCAGGAGAGGTCAGTGTAGCGGAGTGAGTCGTTATGTAGCGGTTCTGGAAGGGGTTTCCCGGCCTCCGAGTTATACAATTGGAGTTGAAGCACCCGGGGGGCAGACTCTGAAAGGACATTGATGGCATATGTAGTAAGGTAGGGATGGGGGAGTTTTACCCAAGGATATGTTGGCTTGTTCTGGGCAGGAGGCTCTGCAGTCGTCTTGTCCATGTTCATGGTGTTTGATGGGTATTGTGTATTATGGTTGGCAATTGGAATAAGAAAGAATTTCTCTGCTATAATACGAGGGCATGAGCTGAATATATGGTAAAAAGACTAGTGGCGAGATATAGAGACACCGGAGCCGAGGAAGGACGAGCTAAAGAGTGGAGTATTACAATAATACTATCAATATCCGACGAATTTTGAGATGGTATACAATGTATGTCTTGTATTTAAGCCTTCACATAGCACCTAGTTTCCTATTCAACTCCCCACACCATTTTCTTGCTATCATTACACTACCATGCCAGCCACTTTGCCGCATCCACCCGTTCAGGGATGTTTAGTTACTTTTCCAACTCCGCAGATACTGCTTCTTACTCTAAACCAACCAAAAAAGCGTAATTGTATCTCACTGAGTACGAGCGCGGAGATACAACGACTATGGGAATGGTTCGATAGCGAGCCAAATCTACAGGTGGCCATTATCACTGGCACTGGGGAATCCTTCTGCTCCGGCGCGGATATAAAAGGTTGTGATGCAATCATCTCCGATACAATAATTCCTATTTCACTATCTAACATCAGACAGAATGGAATCAGCTCAACGAACGAGGCATAACAAATGAGATGACAGCACCAGGTCTGGCGGGCCTTCCGCGCCGTCGAGGCACAAAACCCATCATAGCGGCTGTGAACGGATATTGTCTCGGGGGCGGATTCGAGATGGTAGTCAACTGCGATTTAGTCTTCGCCAGCGAACAAGCGATCTTCGGACTGCCCGAAGTCCGACGCGGAGTCGCAGCAGTAGCTGGCTCTCTGCCTCGGTTAATCCGCGTTCTAGGCAAGCAACGAGCGGCCGAGATGGCACTTAGTGGTAATACCATTTCGGCATCCCAGCTCGAGCGCTGGGGACTGGTAAACCGTGTGGTGGAAGCAAGCCGGCTGCTGGATTCTGTGGTGGAGATTGCCAGCGCCATCGCAAGCAATAGTCCCGACAGTCTCCGGGTTACGATGGAGGGGCTTCACATGGGCTGGGAGAGAGCCAATGTCGAAGATGGTAGTACAGCTCTGGTGGATGACTGGTATGGGAAGCTCATTGCTGGACCTAATTTCCACGAGGGCATGAGGGCGTTTGTGGAGAAGCGAAAGCCACGCTGGCGGCCCTGCAGCTTGTGATTATCCCCGATAGGATAATACAACCGATAAATATATTGGCTTGGTATGAAAAACTAAGTCATGGTATTAGGTGACCCATAAAAGTAGCCGTGTAGGTTCTCGTATACCATCATGTAAATTTTCCCATGAAAAATCTGATTGCATTTGGTACTGGGATTTTAGGGCCGAACTCCTGTCCCATAGGGCGGGCGGAACGCTGTAATAACAATACCAAATCCCGAGCAGCAATTGTATGATTAACGTGTCCGAGGTGCAAATTTTCAACAAAATTACATTACACTTCTGATATATATCATACGGCAACCGATACAAGATTTTCCATTACCGTATAGCAACAAGGGATACGGACATACGACTAGACATTGTCGTCGGACATAGGTCCAAGTATAGAACTCATGCGTAGGGGAATTACTGCGCCTTGGCCCACTGTATGCTCCTGCAATGGCGATTTCGGACCGAAAGGACGGTGCCTATGACTTTATTTTTCCTGCGCGAGTAGCCTTAGACATACCGAGGTCCATTTGACTATACTTCATCGTTCAACTGTCGTGCAACCCATCGGATTCTGCTACTGAGTATCTCGTTAAGACCGTCTCCTTCTACTTAGGATGACAGGCGAAAACATCATGGACTCCATGAAGACCAACGACTTGCTGTCGAACGACAATACCGATGACAGCAACTTCCGCTATTTTAACGTCGCCGACCTCGTGGCTGATGCAATCGCGATACCGACTGGCATGGAGGAGATTATACTCTTGTCATGGCTGGTTGTACTCTTGCGCACACGCGAAGATAGCCAGATATGCTTTGAGTGGACTCACAAGGACCGTGTGGATGAATCAGCCATCAGGTCTCTGTCCATGGGGGAGGTGATGTCAGGTGGACTGGAGAATACTCTTGGACAGACAGCTGAGGCTATTTCTCAATATGTCGCGACAAGCTCACCGGGCGAGCGTTCCATATCCAAGCCTGCTAGCCTCCTATTGAGCACCGGCGCCCTCTCTAGTTCCCCCGATCAAGTCAAGGACAATGTAAGTGGTTCACGGTCCACTGGCCCGGATCAGGCCAACCGGCTAATTGCAATAATAAGGATACAATCCACCTCGAAATACTATTCCACAACAACGACCTGAAAATCCGGCCCGTCTGGTTCTCCGGCAACATACTTCCGTTTACAGTAACATCGCACATCGAAGTCTTAGTCCACACCGTTCGAATGTGCCTTGCGAACTCTAAGGCGTCCATCGCAGAGTGCATGCAACCTACGACCTACGATCTCGATGAGATCTGGCGCTGGAATCAAACCCTCCCTCCCTCGTATAATTTCTGTATGCACGACATGATCGCCGAGCGCTCTCAGAGAGCCCCAAACAAAGTGGCCATCTGCTCCTGGGATGGCGAATTGACCTACGCCGAGGTCGACCAGTACTCGACGCGAGTCGCGTCCACACTCCAACAGGAGATGGGCGTGCAATTTCATGATATCATTCCTGTGTGCTTTGAAAAGTCCCGATGGACAATCGTCGCAGTGCTGGCAGTCATGAAAGCAGGGGCGACCTTTGCGATGATGGACCCCACGCTGCCACTGGCCCGTTTGCAGAACATGGCAACGCAGGTTGGAGCCAAGACGATGGTGACCTCTCGACTGCAGCACGACCTGTCCATGGAGATTATGCCGAGTGGAAACCGTATCGTCGTCGAGTCCGACACATTCCACGCCCTGCCTCAGGTCGTCTCGGAACTACCAGCCATATCACCCTCCACGCTTATGTACATAATCTTCACTTCGGGCAGTACCGGTACTCCGAAGGGAGTGACCGTATCTCATAGGACGTATACGAGTAGTGCCATTCCGCGCGCACAGGCAGTGGGATACAGCGAGACCTTCCGGGTTCTAGATTTTGCATCCTACGCGTTTGACGTTAGCATTGATAGCATGCTGCTGACTCTTGGAAACGGCGGGTGTCTCTGTATCCCATCGGACGAGGATCGTCTGAATGATATCAACGAGGTCATTCGAAAATTGCAGGTAAACTATGCTGGGATAACCCCCTCTGTGGCTCGCATTCTAGAGTCAGACGTCATTGCATCGCTCAGTGGTGGCCTCGGGCTTGGAGGAGAAGCTGCCTCGGCGAGAGATGTCACGCTTTGGGGCCAGGACGCGAGGATTATCATCGGGTATGGTCCATGTGAATGCACGATTGGGTGTACTGTCAACAGCAGCGCGGCCACGGGGAGAGACTATATCTCTATTGGACCGGGTAATGGAGCTGCGATATGGGTTGTCAATCCCAATGATCACAATTCTCTTGTTCCTGTCGGTGCGGTAGGCGAGCTGCTGGTCGAGGGCCCAATCGTCGGCCAGGGTTATCTCAACGATCCCGATAAAACCGCTGAATCGTTCATTGAAAATCCCCCTTGGCTCGTGGCGGGCCACAAAAGTCATGTTGGTCGACGAGGTCGTCTCTACAAGACCGGAGATCTGGGAAAATATGATCCCGACGGGTGCGGAGGCATCATCTTCGCGGGACGGAAAGATACGCAAGTCAAATTACGGGGACAACGCATTGAGCTCGGTGAGATCGAGAGCCAACTTAGAGATAGGTTACCGTCAAATACCACTGTCATTGTCGAGGTGATCAAGGCACACGGACAGCCAACATTAGTGGCTTTTGTCGCTGCCCAGTCCGGGCAGACCAATGATTTCCAATCGGTTGATCTCCCTGATGAGCTGCGAATGACGCTGTCCACAGCCGATGCAGACTTAGCCAAAGTTCTGCCCCGGTATATGGTGCCCACCGCATATATACCGATTAATCACATCCCAGTTCTGATCTCAGGCAAGACAGATCGCAAACGCCTGCGCGAGTTCGGTGCCACCGTCGACCTGCGACAGCTAGACCAGAACACCAGCACCAACAGGGAACTGACTGAGGTTGAGCAGCGCTTGCGGGAGGCTTGGGCTCAGACATTGAAACTCGACCCTGCAACCATTCGGCTGGAAGACAACTTCTTCGCCCTCGGGGGTGACTCTTTATGGGCGATGCGACTGGTGCCTGTATGCAGAACACACGGCCTCGACCTCTCAGTAACCAGCATATTCGGCCACCCCACACTCTCCGCCATGGCTGGTATTGTCCAGATCTGCGATGTGCAGGTCCAGGTGGAAACTCCTCCATTTTCAATGATCTCCACAGATGCGGACAGCGCCTGCCTCGTGGTATCACAGATGTGTGGAATAGATCCGGCCGCGGTCGAAGATATATACCCGTGCACACCTACACAAGAGTCCCTTTTTACATTTTCTATCAAGTCGACCAAGGCATATATAGCCCAACGAGTGGCATCTATTCCGACACATACCAACTTGGATGACTTGAAAAGGGCTTGGGAGCAGGTGGTTACAACGAGTCCCATCTTGCGCACTCGGCTAGCGCAGCTCCAAGAACCTGGCCTCCAGCAGGTAGTGTTGAAAACAAACATCTCGTGGAGACATTCGACGGACCTGGAGCAGTACCTCAAGGATGATCGGGAGGAGAAAATGCAGCTAGGAGAGGATCTCGCTCGGTACGCTATCGTTGATCACCCAAATGAAGAGAAGCGGTACATGGTCTGGACAGTTCACCACGTCCTCTACGATGGATGGTCCGAGCCGCTTATCTTGAAGCAAGTGAGCGATGCCCTGCAGGATGAAGGCATTGACACACGGATACAGGCACAGATCAGGAACTTTGTCAAGTATGTACGGGAGACCGATGAAATCGCCACGCAGGAATACTGGAGACGAGAGCTAAACGGGGCAGTCGGGCCTCAGTTCCCGCGTCTGCCTTTTCGAGACTTCTTGCCCAATCCGGATGCCATGGTGGAGCGTCAAATACCGCTAGAAACCAGTGCCAAGTGGCCATTTACGATGGCCACTTTGATCCGTGGCGCCTGGGCGCTACTGGCGTCAAGGTACTCGGGTAGCAACGACGTCGTCTTTGGTGAAACGCTCACGGGTCGGGACATTCCGTTGGCGGGAGTCGAAGACATCGTCGGTCCATTGATCGCCACGGTCCCTGTTCGTATACAGGTCCCCCGCTTAGCTTCAATTGAATCCTATCTACAGACTGTGCAGCAAGGCCTGCTAGCCCGTACGCCCTATCAGCACATGGGAATGCAGAACATCCGAAAAGTCAGCGAAGACGCTCAGCATGCCTGCGAAGCCACCACTGGTTTGGTCATCCAACCCGAACCGGAATACATCGGTGACGAGCTGGGCTTTAAACACGGCGATGCCGTGCGTGAGGCTCTCCATTTTAACCCGTATCCACTGATGCTTGCCTGTGGGATACGGAAAGGCGGCTTCAGAATATGTGCCAGCTTTGATAGCGGGCTTATCGAGGTCGCGCAAATGGAACGGGTCCTTGCGCAGTTCGAAATGGTCTGTCTCGAGTTGACGAAGGGTCTCTCCTGGAGGCTAGACGAGTTATCTTGTCTTCCCGAGGCGGAGCTAGAGCAGATATGGCGCTGGAATCAGACTCCACCGTTGTCCTTGGACGAGTCTACGGGAACGCTCCGAGCTGATGCGGGCACCCAGCCGAGATCAACTTATCCTCCTGCGGTGGTTCCTTGGGTATGTGACCCACGCAATCCGTCGCTACTTTCGCCTATTGGGTGCGCTGGTGAGCTTTGGCTGGAAGGGTGTTTCCTGCAAGGTGAAGTCATTGAATCACCCACCTGGCTGGTCGCAGGGAGCTCTATATGCTCCGGTCGAGCGGGTAAGGTGCAACGTACTGGTGACCTGGTCCAGTTACGAGATGATGGCAGTCTAGTATTTATTGGTCGAGAGGAGAACATCGTGCGGCTACAAGGTCACGCCGTAAATATTGCGGATATTGAGTCTCATTTTGAAAGATATCTCCCACCCACGGTTCACGCTGCAGTGACAGTAATCCAGGAATCGTCAGAGCTTATTGTCTTGATCGAGCAACAATCTTCCCAAGAAGAATACGTTCAGTTGGTATCAACGAAGCATGAAAGCTTTGCACCAATTTGCCCCGCAATTTCAAACAGTCTTGCGACAGCATTGAAAAGATTCGACAAGTTTATCCGTGACTCTCTTCCATCGTACATGGCCCCTTCAGCGTATGTGCCCGTCGAGAAGATGCCCACCGAGAAGGGACAAATCGATCGTGGTCTGCTCAACCAGCTTACCTCTGGAATTCCTCGACCCCTACTCAACGAGCTGAAACAGGGTTTAAACATGGCATGGTCACAGGGCTCCACGCAAACAAACCTGACAGCCTCAGAAACGATCTTACAATCTGCCTGGGCTAAGATACTGCGAGTCCGCCCCGAGGAAATCGATGTCGACGACAACTTCTTCCGCCGAGGCGGCGACTCCGTCCTAGCTATGAAACTCGTATCCAGCCTTCGTGCAGAGGGCCATACCCTGACTGTGGCTGATATATTTCAGCACATGCGGCTCGGTGACGCTGCTAAACGGTTGAAGGTTGGCGGGGCCTCGGTCCAGGTCCAACCGTACAAAGCATTCTCAACGTTGGGCGATTTAGACGTCGAACAATTCATCACCGAGACTATTCGACCCAATCTTGCCGGTCAGGGCTGGTCAGTTCGGGATGTTTATCCTGTCACTGATTCGCAGGCTCTCGACATCCGCGCTACTGTCCAAGCTCCCAGGACTTCCTTCCAGTATACTATGCTGTACTTCGACCAGAACATTGATCAAGGGCGTCTCACCCGCGCTTGCACCCAGTTAATTAAGACCCACGACATACTGCGCACTGTCTTCATTGAACACGAGTCGATCTTCTTCCAGGTTGTCCTGGATGATCTGGAAAGCGTAGTTACCACCCAACAGGCTACCGGTAACCTCCAACAATACGTTAGCGATCTCTGTAATGAGAACATTGAGTCACCGTTCCCTCTCGGATCACCATTCCTGAAAGTATTCCACGTCCAGGGCAACGACAACCAAAGCTGTCTCGTCATCGGCCTCTCCCACGCACAATATGACGGTATGTCCCTGCCCCGGCTCCTTCGGGACCTGGAGACATTGTACACAGGAAAAGACGTAACCGAATTTGCGCCCTTCTCCTCCTACATGTCACGCATCCACGACAGCCGCATACAAGCCGAGGCGATCAAATACTGGCGCAACATCATGGTCGGGTCATCACTGTCCGTCCTACCGGGACAACCTACACAGATCAGCGATACATCAATCTTCCATACCAACCCAGTCTCCATCTCCCAGGCCCCTGCCGATATCACAACAGCAACCCTTCTAACAAGCGCATGGGCCCTGGTCCTCGCCCGACGACTGCAGACAGCAGACGTGACCTTCGGCGGCGTGACAATGGGCCGACACATCGATCTAACTAATGTCGAGAATGTCATGGGTCCATGCTACCAATTAACACCTATCCGAGTGGTATTCAATGCTGACTGGACGCCTCGCGACTTACTGCGCTTCGTCCAGCGGCAAAGCGCCGAGTCAGCGGCCTACGACTTCCTTGGCTTCGAAGTAATCCGCAAGCACTGCTCGGAGTGGCCGTCCGAGGCAAAGTTCTTGGATTCCATTGTGCATCATCAAGATTGGGAGGATTTTGATGCCATGGATTTTGCTGGGGGTAGTTGTCGGGTGGATGTTCGAAACCCGCATGGAGATGCGGCGTGGCCGATGAAGGTTGTCTCATTTGTTAAGGGTGGACAGCTACATGTTGGTATCGTGGGGAGCGAGGTTGAGTTTGTGGATGGGGTTCTTGGGGAATTGGTTGAGGCTGTAGAGGAATTGGCGGGTTCGGAGGAGCTTTTAAAAGTATAATAATGTTTTATATTGAACATAATTAGGGCTAGTTTCACCTATCGACCAGTATGAAAAGAACTATTCTAACAATCCATCTCCTTCTAACGTATTAAGTAGCAACAGTTTGATGCATAACATTAGCCCGATAACTCTCTGACCGCTCTAACAGCTCCTCATGCGTTCCCTTGCCTACACAAACACCTCCCTCAATCAAGAATATCACATCCGCCCTCCGAATCGTATGCAACCGATGCGCAATTGCAATCAACGTAATCCCCCTGGCTGCCCTCGCCAGCCCAATCTGCAACAACCTCTCCGACTCTGCATCCAACGCACTCGTCGACTCGTCCAAAATCAACAACTTCGGCCTCCGCACAAGCGCTCGCGCAATCGACAACCGCTGCTTCTGTCCGCCAGAGAACTGGCTCCCCTCGGTCCCGCAGAGCGTCTCGTATCCGTTCGGCAACGCTGCGATGACATCGTGGATGTTTGCCAGTTTGCATGCGTCGATGATTTCGTCCATGTTTGCTTCGTGGCCTGGGCGTGCGCCTAGGCCGATGTTAAAGGCGACGCTGCCTTCGAAGAGGACGCTTTCCTGTGGGACTAGCGAGATGGTGTCGCGGAAGGAGACGCCGCAGTCTGTTCCGGTGATGTCGATGCCATCGATTATGATGGAGCCGGAGTGTGGCTTATAGAGGCGTTCGACAAGGGAGATGATTGTTGATTTACCCGCACCGCTGGGGCCGACGAGGGCGCAGAATTTGCCCGGGCGGATATCGATTGTCAAGCCGTTTAGGACATTGACTTCGGGACGTGCGGGATAGGCGAAGTGCACGTTGTGCAACTGGACACTTGAGGCTGAAGGGGATAAATCCAATGGTCTCGGAGGGGTGGTGCCCTGCTCGGGGTCATGGGATGCCTTCTCATCTAGCGATCCAGTAGGGGCCGGAACGTGACCTTGCATCTTGTCTGAGCCGATCTCGATCAGACTCAGGATGCGGGCCATAGCTGCCCGCGCGCTGGACAGTTCAGGAGCGAGCGCAAACATCTGACTCCATAGCAAAGCGCTGACCAGAAGCGAGAAGACCACGATCAGGAACTGTGTCTGCGTGTACGTGCGCGCGATGATCTGCTTCGCACCCCACCAATACGCTAGCGCGTTGACCAGATTACCCAGAAAGTAAGTCATGGCCTGCCAGAGGCTGGCCTGCATAGTCACATTGAGTGTCTCCTTGCGTGGACCCTTTAGGGATCGTCGGTAGGTAATCAATGTGTCTTGTTCGAGTGACAGCGACGCAATAGTCTTGATTGATGTAATGGCTTCCACACCAATATCTACGGACTTGGTATACGCATTCTCGTGTCGGTCTTCGAACCGGCCCAGGACGCGCAGTTCCATCAGGCCCGCGCCTAGGAGTAGCGGGACCAAAGCAAGACACACCAATGCGATTTTCCATGCGATGATGTGAGTGAGGATGATAGCAGCGATAAGATTGACAGTAATAGAGAACACGGTGCCGATGACCGAGCCGCTTAGTCCTGCCAACGCGTTGCCGTCGCGCGTGATGTACGAGAGAAGCAAAGCGGGCGTCCGGCCCTTGGACTGGTGCCATTGGAGATCCTGCTCGAACAAAGACCGGAACGAGAGCACTCGGACCGTGCAGACAATGCGCTCCGACACCCAACCGAACCCAGTCCAGCTGACCACATTCGCGAAGAATTCGATAATGGCCAGGACGAAGAACATCAAGCCGTAGAATTCTCCTCTCGATCGGATACTGTCCGCGCTCTTGCACGGGTTCAGGCTGCCGACAGTGTTGCCGAAGATCACAGCTTCGCCTGAAAACGCACCGCCGACGATACTGGCTCCCAGAAGGGCCAGGAAAATAATTAGCAGATGGGGCCGTAAAGTGGGCGCATATCCTCGTACCAGAGCCCAAAGAGATTTGGGCGGGACTTCTGGCTCTGCTTCTTCCTCTCCGGCTTCGTCCGTGTCATTGACCGGTGTCTCATTGGCCGAGAAGTTGATTTTCTCTGTCTTTTCGGGGTCGGCGTTCGCTAGGCTAGCGTTCTCGGTATCATCTGTGGTAGAAGCTTGGTCCGACTTGCTAACGCTGTCAACGCTAACGGTTGTATCGTTCTTTGCAGACGCCGATCCCAACGTCTGTAAGTTGACAAGCTCGGCGTATGAGCCATCCTTAGCCATGAGAGTAGCATGGTCTCCCTGCTCCACGATATGACCCTTGTGCATGACAATGATGTTATCCGCATTAGTGATGGTAGACAGACGGTGCGCGATAGTGATCATGGTCCTCCCACTGGCAATGCCTGAGATGGCCTTTTGAATACGCTGCTCGCTCCGAGAGTCCAGTGATGCTGTGGCTTCATCCAAGATGAGGACCGCTGGGTCCTTGACCAAGGCTCTGGCGAGGGATACACGCTGCTTCTGACCACCGCTGATTAGCCGGCCACTCGAGCCCACGACTGTTCCGTATCCTTGTCGCAGAGTAGTGATGAAAGCATCCGCGTCAGCCAGGGTTGCAGCCTTTCTGACCAAACTCACAATCTCGACCACACTTGTGCCTCGCTTCTCGGCTGCGGTCATCAGGTCCGCACCCTCGCGGACTTCACTGGCAAGGTCGGCCAGATTGGTGCTGAGAAGAGTGCTTTTAAAGGACGCGTGGTCTGGATTACTCGAGTTCATCAGTCCGTGTGCGATATTCTCCAATAGTGATCGGTCGAGCAAGGACGGCTCCTGTTGCACCAAACTGAGGAATCCCCTCAAATCTCGGGTGTTTAAGTCGCGCAGGTTATGACCGTCGAAGAGGATCCGGCCACTGGTCGGATCATACAATCGAGTGACAAGACCGGCAATGGTGGACTTGCCACTGCCCGAAAGTCCCACAACCGCAGTATGTTTGTTGGCAGGAATGGAAAGACTGATCTGGTCCAGCACGGTGATTTCAGGCCGAGAAGGATAGTTAAATGATACATTCTCGAACTCGAATCCCCCTGACGCCTGGGTGAGACGAAGACCCAAGTCCGTCGTGCCGTCGATCAGAGGCTCACGGTCGATATCGGTGCGTAGCTTGCGGAATGAGGCGATGGCAGCGACGAATAGGTGGAGGAAGGGGGCGACTTGGCTCAAGAGGAGGGTAGCTGTCGTCATGTTAGCACTATCCTTCGCGCTGGCTTGGCGTCAATATCACCTTCAATCAGGATAAAGATCACAGTAAACGTAGATCCCACGGTGGTCCCACCCGACTCTGACTGCACAGATTTGGCAACCTGTCTACTGCCCTGCCAGAAAGCCAGACCGTTCGCGGAGTATGCGACGAAATACAAAACGCCCGATTGAATACCCACAGCCGTAGATTTCTTCAAGCCTTCTTGTTCTGAATCCTTAAGTGCCTTGGAGAACTTGCCCTCCAGTCGCCCGTTGGCGCCAAAAGCATGCACCACGACCAGGTTGGACAAGGCTTCCGAGGCAATAGAGGCAGCCGAGGCCGCATAGTCCGACATGCGCGCAGAATACTTTTCAATATAATGGCTTCCCACAAACGACATGAGGAAATAGGCGGGAATCAACGAGAGAAGCATAGCGGCGAGGGTATAGTCCTTGATGAAAGCGACGATGTATGCGGTGACGAAAAACGAGAGACTTGACAGACAAATTCCGACTTTCTCGGAGGTCCCCGAGCGGATGGCCTGGATGTCACCATTGAGCCTAGACGCGACTTCTCCAGGGGGCAGTTTGTCGAAGTACGATGGTTCCTGGCGGATGAGATTCTTCAAGTAACTTTCTCGCAGTCTCTGCGCCAGTCGAGCGCCCGTCAAACTCCAGCAGGTCAGATGAAGATAGATAACCACGAATTGCGCAATCGCAAGATACACAATGAGCAGAATCTTGCCATTAATACTGTTCTGCTCCTCGGCGTCCGAACTCGATGATGTAGACGCAGCACAGGTGGCATCGTTAAAGTCGTCCAGGAGCTGACCGAAGACGATACCAATCAGAGGAAATGGGACGCCGGAGGCAATTGCACAGACGATTCCCATCAATAACATGCACCGGTCTTTCTTGGAAGGTTTGCCGGCCAGCAACATGCTGGGGTAGTCGCTTAGCTTTGCGAGGAACTTCATGGTGACAGTTCTTCTGCACAGCTGTCGGTCATGTGCAGGTTGGATTGAGCTGGCCGTCGTTGGAAGTAACTTGTCCAGGTCAAGGAGAGCTCATTCTATCGACAAGACAAATAAATTTTCTCGGATGCGGTGTCTCCGAATGCGCACGAGGAAAAGTGGTCTGGTACAAGAGTATACAGCATCTAATCAATCTAGGTGGAGTGTATTTTATATGTATTTTATATGAAACATACCAGGTGCAAATTACTGTGTAATATACAGCCCTAGCTGTACTGTTAGATATGTATTTTTCCAGATAGCGGATCTTACCAGTAATCCAGTCGACCGTATTTCCCATCGGTACCTCGGAGCCCATCGTATGTCATGCCCGATGCGAGGAAATGTCTTATCTGATCCGGCATCTCGCATACATATTCCTTTTGAGTTGTATATTTGGTCAAAGGGTCACTGTGGTGGGATTGTCGCCGAATTTTCTTCGGTGCCTTCCCGTATTCGAACCGATGGCCGTATTGCTACCAAAGAGTATGGATATTTTCTTTCGTAAGAGTAATTGAACTCGCAATGTGTCATTGATGGAAAAAGATTTTTTATGTCCAGAAAAAAAAAAAAAAAAAAAAAAAAAAAAAAAAAAAA